>NW_027513275.1:0-233281 GCF_048772815.1 Callospermophilus lateralis
TAAATATCACAGGCTCCCAATACCATTATTCATCCGGCAGAAAAATTCCTAACGCAAATCAAACATGTTATTAACCCTAAACATACACTTTTCCCTCAATCTAACTTTACAGAAGAGGAGGGACAGAGTTGGTCTTACAATACAGGAATGTAGGGGATCTTCCACCTGCTGAGGACATCAAAGGTATATGCAGAAATGATCCCCTGAGATGATGAAGGAAGCTATGAAGGACCTGAGAGAGCAAAAGACATCTTCCATGGCAAACTATCTTGTCAGGATGAAGGGATGTGTCTCAATCAGCCTCTACCTTCTTAATGTAGAGAAGATGGACCAAACCAGGCCTGTGTGGAGAGCTGTTCCCAGGTACCTATGGTTGGTATACCATTCTAACTGTGAAAGTGTGACAGGAAGTAGGGACAGCCTCCATCTCATGGGACTTTTAGATGTAACTTTTAGGACAAAGTGGTTGCAAAGTCAGTGACCTCATTCAGTTCCTGAAGGAAATGACCTCACCTCACTGCCTTGGTGATGGAACTCTCTGGACGTTTGATCCTGGAAGACAGGCACCAAGAGCCAGTCACAGTCCCAGTCCCAGTGGTCTCACTTGTTTTGATTTATCAAGAACAGAGTCAGTCTTTCTTAGTACCTACTGATGTGACGATGGCCAAATGACAGGAAAGCTCTGAAGAGGAGCTTTTCCTGGGAAATCAGGTAGTGGCTCACCCATGGCTCCTAACAACTTCAAAGTGTTGGCCAAGGAGACTAGATCTGATACAGGACAGGCCATTTTGGGGGAACATACAATGGCCCACCATTCCGGGGACACTCTGGATAGTCACAGACTTACTTGAGCAAAGGAGGTGCCTTTGAGTGTGTGTGTGGGGGTTTGTGGTTTTGTCTCATGTTCTGAGAATAGGAAGGAAAGGCTCTTTGTTTGGATTGGTGTGGACTGTTTCCAGTAAGTCGTTTGACAAGGCGAGTGCTTCTATGTCTGTGCATCCCACTCTGTCCGTGGTTGTAGACATTAGAAAAGAGAATGCATCAATGGATGTGTCCTGTCTAGTAGAAAGCTTCCAAACATTCATCCTGCCCAATTTACAAATGGACTGCAGCTTGTCTTATTGAAGGGCAACATCTGCTCTCTTACTAAGTTTCTGTTTTCTTCCTGAATTCTGGAAACTCTCCAGAATAGCCTCATGGTTTTGTGTCCAAGATATGTACCACCTCCAAGCTCTGTGATATGGTGATGTACTGGATAGCTGAAGGGAATGGCGAGCATCTAAGAAAACTCAGATATCAGTGGGACCAGGAAAGTCTCAGTGGAGAAACCCTTCTTTCGGGCTTTTGCTTACCTATTGTTCTGCTGCCCTGAATTTCAGGAAGGTTTTTACCTCAGGACACTCATTTGTGAAGCCTGAAGAAAACAGTTTTCAAATGGAAATGAATGGGCATCACCTGTGGCTCTTTGCTTAATTTCATTGGAAATGGATGTTTCTGAAACAGCCTCTTGGCCCTGTGTGAGGCTGTGGTTAGATACTCAGCACCTTATACATCCCACGTGTTCATCCAAAACCAAAATGACCAAAAGAGCAGTCCTTGTGGATGAAGTCTCTCCCTACCTCTGTAAGGTTCCTGACCTCTATCAAGTGAGAATAGGGTGCCTTTGGGTCAAATGAGTTCTTCAAAGCCCTTCAGAGGCTAGCCCATAGGTGATTCCAATGATTCCAATTCACATGAAGATTCTAAACCCCACAGTCAGTAGTCCTCAAATTGGAGAAGCAGAGCAGTATTAACGGCAGGCCTATTTGATCAGTCATGGTTCACAGAAAGGTGTTCAGGCCACCCCAACTTTAAGCAAATGAGGGGCAAGGGAGCTTATTTTGGACACTGTCTTGGGCTGTGACCCTCATGGAAACCTCCATCCAGAGGTTAAAATGAGTGTCTATATGGAAGAAGATGATGGCCATGTGGAAGTGTTCTGGTTTTAATTGTGGTTATTAGTGTGGTTGTTGAAAAATATGACTGGCTCCACCTGGTCTTGAACTCTGGTGTGATTCCCCTTAGAGACTGAGTTCTGGAACTGATCTCAGAGAAGTATTGCCATGAGTTTTGTTGGGATTTCAGAAGGCCATGCATGAGAGTCACCCGTGGAATCTGAGATCTGTGCCCAGGAAGGCTTTCCACAGAGCACAGGGAATCTCAGCCAGGTTATCACATAATTTTTTTCTGAAAGAATTAGCAGCCATAGTTGAGAGGCAAAACAGGCAAGGATTTTACATTGTAGACCTCAATGGGCCTGGCTTCATGTGACCATTTGGCAACACTTTGGGAAGCCTTGCCAGTGAGAGTTATCCAGAGCGTTCATTGAAATGGGCTTCCTCACCATTTAATGCTTACTGAATTAAATGAAACCCTCAGTGCCTACAACTTCATCCTTGAAAAATGGGCTCGATAAAAACCATGAAATTTTTGAAATTCCCATGACCAGGTGGCACTGGAAAACCATTGGAGATCCTGTTGCTGATCATGAGTGTACCAGAAAGTGCCTTGATTGACTGGGTTTCACAAAAAAATTGTGTAGAACAGAGATGCCAGTAAGTTGGAACCTGCTGAGTAGTGGGCCTAAAGCAAAGGTGGGTAGGTGTGAGATAAAACATCTCTGGTGGTTTCATGTGGATCGGCCGTTGGCTTTCAAATGGCTTGTGACTGACATGATGCAGCCAGCAGACCCTTATATGAAAAGGCATCTTGTTATATGGATAGGTTTCTGGGCAATGTTCAGAATTAGGTTGATATGGTCAAGGGGGCAAGCTATGTTGGACATAAGCCTGGTTGGTGCATTCTCCTGCAGACTCTGTCCCACCACACGTGACAGAACTCCCTCCAGCACTGTGTCCCAGTTGAACTCCTTGTATTTCATGAAGCAAATACCAAACTCCCAGTGCAGCAGCAAGAATCACCACGAAAAGTAGAGTATGACCAAATGGCTTCACAGTCCACACGAAGAGACACTTATCCCCCAGTTGCCACAGTTTACCTACAAAGTGAGAATTCAGCACTGCTGCCTCATTTTCATTGGAAAATAAGATACCATGTCCTCCAGGTCACATAGATGTTGACCCAGTTTTGATGCTCTCACTACATAGGATGCTAAAGCTACCGACAACAACATATATTTCAAGTGTCCCAACTCAGAGGCAGTATCTCAAGAAGTCTTTAGGCCTGCAGAGCTCCATGTTTGTGGAGTGTTTACCTTGTCTTTTATTTTTGGAAAGTCATCTACCACCTCCAAGGTTGTGAACTCCTGAGCATATTCCATTCCGGGTATGTATTCACAGATTTTCTAACTCTTATCCTCTAATTGTGTATTTCTTCCAGCGAGGGTAATATCAAGGGATTGTTCTTAATGTGAGTGGGAAGATTTTTGTGTAGCACATATTTGCAAACACATTGGGTTTACTTTCCTATTTTCTATTTGAAATACTGAATCTCTGACACTAACCCATACCCTACTAGACTCTGACTACTAATCCTTATATGATGGAGAATAGTAACCCAAACAGAATACAAACACCAGCAATTCAGAGAAGGCATGATATGTAGTTGGACATCCCTTTTGGATTATATTGTGTAGGAGTTAAAATATATATTTAATGTTTATTGACATAGTTCTCCATGTGTTTTTAAAATTAACAAATATGTGAATTCCTCTCTCCCTTTTCTGTAGCCTATTAAGCACATGTATTTTTATATGCACAAATAGAATCCTACCTGGTATCACATGTACATTCTTCTGAGGTGGCTGACATGGCAGATAAAAATTGTGAGAAGAGATCACTCCTCCTAACCTCTGTTGGAACCGAAAATTTAACCTATGGGTGAGCTTCCTAGTTGACCAACATTATGCATAAATCCATTTTCAGTAAAATGTATATTTTTGGATAAGTGGATGATATTTAATGATGAATTTCGATTGGCATATATATTGCTACTTTTTAATGTCTCTGTGTGTGTGTGTTTGTGTGTGTGTGTGTGTGTGTGTGTGTGTGTGTGTGTATATATATATATATATATATATATATATACTCTACAGATTTTTCAAAATATGAAATATATGTGTCTTATTATACACTTCCTGAAATCATTTATATTCATGTATGAGGATTTATAATGAACTTTTCTCAAGATTATTCTCAGAAATATTCATCCACCTGAAATACATATTTGTTTCCTAATACTGAAAACTAACTTCAGTGAATGGTGCATACAAATCATAATATTTTGACATTGCAAGAGGGCCGTGAATAGAGAGCATCATACCCATTGTACCGCGCCACTGCGCAGGTGACTAACGACTAAGAACGACAAAAAACTATCTTGTTAGGAACTTACAGTAAAATGGGGGTGCACTGAAACCTAGAAGAAGGATTTCTAGCACTGAGGTCCGGTAAATGAGTCCCAAACATGAGCCAACTCTGCGACCGGAGATCCTGTCTGACTGATCCGCGCGACCCGTCCACTGGCTACAGACAGCAGGGCACCACCGAGATGCGATCAATAATCACGGAGAAACGTTGATGCAGATTCTGTGGAATTCTGCCAGTAGAGTCCCCACTGAGCCCTGGGCTGAGTTCAGGGTTTCAGATGGGGAAGGAAGTGGTACAGTTCTAACCCCCACAATAGAAACTCCACGAAGGAAACCAACGGCCACCATCTTGGTGAGCTGAAGTAACGACAGCCACTCCCCTACAGATTGCAACAATAAAACAGGTGCTGTTACTCAGCTCATTTCCCATACTTCGGGGAATTTGCATCAAATCTCTCCTAGGCTTTCTGGGGGAGAGATTATCAGAGCGAGCCTGCATAAAGACAGGGGAAAACTAGAGGCACCTGACTTCCAACTCCCCCTCCCATCAATGGTGAAAAAACCTGTCTAGCCAGCGCTGAGAGAGGGGCAAGCGGAAAAAAAAAAATCAAAACAATAGAGTGCCGGGTTCCCAATAGCCAACTGTGCAATCAGAGATCCGGGCTGATTGAATCATGCAGCCAGGCCTGCTGTTACAGATGGCGGGGCACCACCGAGAAGTGACCTGAAGCAGGGAGAAATGTTGCTGCGGATTCTGTGGAATCCTGCCGGCTGAGCTCCCACTGATCCCCGGGCTGAGTTTGGGAATTCAGACAGGGAAGAAAGTGGTATAGTTCTATCCCCCACAAAAGAAACTCCACCAAGGAAACCAGCGGCCACCATCTTTGAGATCTGAAGTAACCACCGCCCCTCTCCAATAGATTGCAACAATAAAACAGACGTGTGTTACTCAGCTCATCTCTCATACAGCGGGGAATTCGCATAAAATGTCTCCTAGGCTTTCCGGGGGAGGGTTAATCAGAGCAAGCCTGCATAAAGACGCAAGAAAAACTAGAGACACCTGACTTTCGACTCCCCCTACCATCAGTGGCGATAACGAAACGTGTATAGCTAGTGCTGGGGGAGGGGCAAGCGGAAAAAGTCAAAACAATAGAGTGTCTGGGTTCCCAAAAGACACCCTCCACACCCAACAAACGGCAGGCACAGAGTACAGTTTGAACTGCCGAGAGGCATCACTCAGGGGAAATCTGGTCTAGAAAAAGAAACCAGGACAAGCAGGAGAAACCAAAGGACTAGAAGGCAGGCCCTTGTGACTGGGCGGCTGGAGACCGCAGGCCTGCACGTGACATTCCACCCACTGCCTGAGTGACTGGGGGGCTGAGGAATGCCCGCCCGCCGGCAACCGAGCGTGAGACTGCGTGGCTAGAGATTGCCAACCCAACGGCGACAGCCCACCTGCTGCCCGCGTGACTGGGCGGCAGGAGACCGCCTGCCCGCTGGCGACAAACCGCGCAATTGGGCGGCTGGAGACCACCCGCCTGCCAGTGACCCAGAGCTGAAACAAACCAGAGACAGTCAAGTCCCACCCCCCAATTCGGACTCCTCGGCAAGGAGCCTGGGGCCCGCCAAAGCAGAGAGGTGACATCACTGGAGCTCAGCCTTCGGAATTACTTCCAAGCGGAATCCACTTTAGCAGGCATAGTTTACCAACACAAAGGAGAGACAACAGAGATATACAACACCAAAACAAATCTAAAGAATAAAGCAGAAACACAGCAATCAAATAGAGCTGGAAAGTAATGTGAACATCATGAAAAAAAAAGGGCAAAAAAGGAGTACAAACAATGTAGGACAACTTAATTCTACAGGAGGACCTTGAAGCATCAGAAACAGGGATAGGGAAAGAACTCAAGGCATACCGAACTCAGATGGAAAGGAATATTAGAGAAGACATGAGGCAGCAAGTCCAAGCAATAAAAGTATATTTTGAAAATGAATTAAACAAACAAATTCAAATGGAAAAGAATGAGCATTACCAGGAGATAGAGATATTAAAAAAAAATATTAAACAGTAATCCTAGAAATGCAGGAAAATATAAACAAAATTAAAAACTCAAACGAGAATATTACAAATAGACTAGATCAAGTAGAAGTCAGAACATCAGAAAATGAAGACAAAGTTTATCAACTTGAAAAGAATTGAGTAAACACAGAAAAGATGCTTAAATCCCACCAGGAATTTATTCAAAAGATATGGGATGTCATAAAAAAACAAAAAACAAATTTAAGAGTCATCAGGATAGAAGAAGGCATAGAGATTCAAACCAAAGGAATGGACAACATATTAAATGAAATAATTCTATAAAACTTCCCAGAGATGAATGATGGATTGGATTGCCAATTCCTGGAAGCCTACAGGACCCCAAACATTCAAAACCAAAATAGACCAACTAGAAGACATATAATTATGAAGATAGCCAACATACAGAACAAGGAGAGAATATTAAAAGCTACAAGAGAAAGGAGGCAGATTACATTCAGGGGTAAACCAATTAGGTTAACAACTGATTTTTCATCACATTCGTTGAAAGTGAGAAGATCCTGGAACAATGTAATTCAAATGCTGAAAAAAAAAAAAAAAGAATTCCAACCAAGAATACCATATAAAGCAAAGTTAAGCTTCAGATTCTACAATGAAATTAAAGTCTTTCACGATAAACAAAAGCTAAAACAATTCTCAGCCAGAAAACCAGCACTGCAAAGCATTTTGTGCAAAATACTACAAGAAGAAGAGTTAAAAAATAGTGCCCAAAACTAACAGTGGGAAGTATCTCAGTAAAGCGGGAGGAAAGTAACCAAAAAAGTAAAAACTATCCAAACTAAAATATAATAAATAAATAAACATGACTGGAAGTACAAATCATATTTCAATTGTAACCTTAAATGTTAATGGCCTAATTTCACCAATCAAGAGACATGTGCTAGTGACCTGGATCAAAAAAACAAATCCAACAATATTCTGCGTTCAGAAGACTCATATGATAGGAAAAGACATACACAGGCTGAAGGTAAAAGGTTGGGAAAAATCATAACACTCACACGGCCCTCGGAAGCAAGAAGGATTTGCCATACTCATATGGAATAAAATCAACTTCAAACCTAAGTTAATCAAAAGGGATAAAGAATGACACTATATTCTGTTAAAAGGAATCATCCACCAACAAGAAAAAAACAATTATCAATTTGTATGCACCAAGCAATGGAGGTGCAATGTTTATAAAACAAACTCTCCTCAAGTTCAAGAGTCAAATAGACTACAACACAATAATTATGGGTGACTTCAACATACCACTCTCGGCATTAGAGAGATCCTCTAGACAAAAACTGAATAAAGAAACCATAGAACTCAACAGCACAATCAATAACCTAGACTTAACCGACATATATAGAATATATCAACCATCATCAAGTGGATACATGTTCTTCTCAGCAGCACATGGATACTACTCAGAGATACACCATATATTATGCCATAGGGCAATTCTTAGTAAATATAAAGGCATGGAGATTATACCGTGCACCATATATGATCATAATGGAATGAAACTGGAAATCAATGAGAAAAGAAAGAAGGAAAAATCCTACATCACATGGAAAATGAACAACAAGCTACTGAATGATCAATGGGTTACAGAAGACATAAAGAAGGAGATAAAAAAATTCTTAGAGACAAATGACAATACAGACACAACATATCGGAATCTATGGGACACAATGAGAGCAGTTTTAAGAGGGAAATTCATTTCTTGGAGTTCTTTCCTCAAAAAAAGAAAAATACAACAAATAAATGAACTTAAACTACACCTCAAAAACCTAGAAAAGGAAGAGCAAAACAACAGCAAATGTAGTAGAAGACAAGAAATAATTAAATTTAGAGCAGAAATCAATGAAATTGAAACAAAAAAAGTTGAAAAAATTGATAAAACTAAAAGTTGGTTCTTTGAAAAAATAAATAAGATTGACAGGCCCTTAGCCATGCTAAGGAAAAGAAGAAGAAAGAGAATTCAAATTACTAACATATGGGATGAAAAAGGCAATATCACAACAGACACTACAGAAATACAGAAGATAATTAGAAAGTATTTTGAAACACTATATTCCAACAAAATAGAATATTGTGAAGATATTGATAAATTTCTTAAGTCATACGATCTGCCCAGATTGAGTCAGGAAGACACAAACAATTTAAACAGGCCAATAACAAAGGAAGAAATAGAAGAGGCAATCAAAAGACTACCAACCAAAAAAAAGCCCTGGACCGGATGGGTATACAGCGGATTTCTACAAAACCTTCAAAGAAGAATTAAAACCAATATTTTTTCAAGCTTTTTCAGGAAATAGAAAAAGAAGGAGCTCTTCCAAATTCATTCTATGAGGCCAACATCACCCTGATCCCGAAACCAGACAAAGACACTTCAAAGAAAGAATACTACAGACCAATATCTCTAATGAACTTGGATGCAAAAATTCTCAATAAAATCCTGACGAATCAAATACAAAAGCATATCAAAATAATTGTGCACCATCATCAAGAAGGATTCATCCCCGTGATTCAAGGATGGTTCAATATACGAAAATCAATAAATGCCATTCACCACATCAATAGAATTAAAGACAAGAACCATATGATCATCTCGATAGATGCAGAAAAAGCACTTGACAAAGTTCTGCATCCCTTTATGTTCAAAACACTATAAATACTAGGGATAACAGGAACTTACCTCAAAATTGTAAAAGCTATATATGCTAAACCTCAGGCTAGCATCATCCTAAATGGAGAAAAACTGAAGGCATTCCTTCTAAAATCTGGAACAAGACAGGGATGCCCTTTATCACCACTTCTATTCAATTTAGTTTTGAAATACTAGCCAGAGGAATTAAACAGACCAAAGAAATTAAAGGCATAAAAATAGGAAAAGAAGAATTTAAAGTATCACTATTTGCAGATGACATGATAATATATTTAACAGACAAAAAAAGGTCTACAAAGAAATGGCTAGAGTTAATAAATGAATTCAGAAATGTGGCAGGATATATAATTAACACGCATAAATCAAAGGCATTCCTGAATAACAGCAACAAAACTTCTGAAATGGAAATGAGGAAAACCACTCTATTCACAATATCCTCAAATAAAATAAGATACTTGGGAATCAACCTAACAAAAGAGGTGAAAGATTTATATAATGAAAACTACAGAACTCTAAAGAGAGAGATAGAAGAAGATCTCAGAAGATGGAAACATGTGCCCTGTTCATGAATAGGCAGATCTAACAACATAAAAATGGCAATATTACACAAAGTTCTCTACAGGTTTAATGCAATGCCAATCAAAATCCCAACGGCATTTCTTGTAGAAATAGATAAATCAATCATGAAATTCATATGGAAAAACAAAAGACCCAGAATAGCAAAAGCAACTCTAAGCAGGAAGTGTGAATCTGGAGGTATAGCGATACCAGAGTTCAAACTGTACTACAAAGCAATAGTAACAAAAACAGCATGGTACTGGTACCGAAAAAAGCAGGTGGACCAGTGGTACAGAAGAGAGGACACAGAAACCAATCCACAAAATTACAACTTTCTTATATTTGATAAAGGGGCTAAAAGCATGCAATGGAGGAAGGGTAGCATCTTCAACAAATGGTGCTGGGAAAATTGGAAATCCATATGCAACAAAATGAAACTGAATTCCCTTCTCTCGCCATGCACAAAATTTAACTCAAAATGGATCAAGGATCTAGATATAAAATCAGAGACACTGCATTTCATAGAAGAAAAAGTTGGCTACGATCTACATACTGTGGGGTCGGGCTCCAAATTTCTTAATAGGACGCGCATAGCCCAAGAGTTATTAACAAGAATAAAAAAATGAGACTTACTTAAACTAAAAAGTTTTTTTTTTCTGCCAGAGAAACAATAAGAGAGGTAAATAGAGAGCCTACATCCTGGGAACAAATTTTTACCCCTCACACTTCAGATAGAGCCCTAATATCCTGAATATACAAAGAATTCAAAAAAAACTATCAATAAGATAACAAATAACCTAATCAACAAATGGGGCAAGGACCTGAAATGACACTTCACCGAGGAGGACATACAATCAATCAACAAGTACATGAAAAAATGCTCACCACATCTAGCAGTCAGAGAAATGCAAATCAAACCCACCCTAAGATACCATCTCACTCCAGTATGATTGGCAGCCATTATGAAGTCAAACAACAAGTGTTTACGAGGATGTGGGGAAAAGGGGACACTTGTACACTGCTGGTGGGACTGCAAATTGGTGAGGCCAACATGGAAAGCAGTATGGGAATTCCTAGGAAAGCTAGGAATGGATCCACCATTTGAACCAGCTATCGCCCTTCTCGGACTATTCCCTGAGGATCTTAAAAGAGTGTACTAAAGGGATACTGCCACATCAATGATCATAGTGGCACAATTCACAATAGCTAGACTGTGGAACCAACCTAGATGCAATTCAATAGATGAATGGATAAAAAAAATGTGGCATCTATACACGATGGATGCAGCACTAAAAAATGACAAAATCATAGAATTTGCAGGGAAATGGATGGCATTAAAGCAGATTATGCTAAGAGAAGCTAGCCAATCCTTAAAAAAAATGGCAAATGTCTTCTTTGATAAAAAGAGAGTAACTAAGAATAGAACAGTGAGGAAGAGCATGAGGAAAAGATTAATATTAAACAAAGATGAGTGGGAGAGAGAAAGGGAGAGAGAAGGGAAAGCATATGGAAATGGTAGTAGACCCTCATTGTTACATAAAATTACATATAAGACTTTGTGAGCGGAAAGGCGGGAACAAGAGAGAGAAGTGAAGAATAGCAGATGAGGAAGAGAGGGAAGATAGGATGGGAGGGGAGGGGGGATAGTAGGGGATAATAAAGGTAGCAGAGGACAAAAGTCACTAACATGACATTATGTAAAAATGTGAATGTGTAACTGATGTGATTCTGCAATTCGTATTTGGGGAAAATTGGGAGTTCATAACCCATTTGAGTCAAATGTATGAAAGATGATATATCATGAGCTTTGTAATGTTTTGAAAAACCAATAAAAATAAATAAACAAAGGTTTAAAATTGAGTGGGAAAAAATCAGCTAAAAAAGAGTTGAGATGCATTCATTTTGATAAGCAGAAAGTTTGTTTTGTGTAGTTGTAAATATCACAAATTTATTTTACCAGAAAACTGGCTTTTAAAAAAGAACATATATTGAGATTAAAGGATAATCCACCTACCTTCATGAAAAATTCATATCATTTCCTATATTTTTCATATTTCATTTTTTTCGTGAATATTTTGTCATGGACCAGGTCTAGTCTTAGGCTACCTCTTCTGACAAGTTCGTACAATGTTTTGGATTGTTCTTTTCATCTTTTATTTGATAGTTTCAAGCTGATAATGTGTATTTTTCCTTATCTTTATTTGGAAATACATACCCAACTACATCTTTGCATTTTATGTTTTACTGGGGAAGAGACTCATCAAAAGCTCTTTATTATATGTATCAACAATCAAACATTTAGAGCATGCAATTATTCTTAATTTTGCATGAAAATATCTTTGTACCGTTTTTCTTATAAAGATGTAGAATTATTAATACTGTCCCTACTGTAATAAGTAACTACTTACAAGAAGAATTAAACAATTGACTTTATATCAATCATGAATATGAAAATTAATAATATAAGTATTTGGCAATAAATATGCAATTGATAGAAATTAAAATCACGAGAAAGCCATTTAAAATGTCAGTGCATATGGTCCTTAAATAATAGGTTGTTCAAATGAAATTTCTCTAATTCATAAGAGTTAATATGCCATATTACAGCTTAATGTAATATAAAAACTTAAATGATAAGTATTGATAAATAAGAATGATACCTGTTTACTTAAATATGTTTATTTGATTTTCACTGTAAGATGTTAATTCTGGAAGACTTGAAAATTAAGAAAGACTTGGTCTATATTATTTCTAACTGGCTAATCAAAGTACTTTTAAATATATATGTATATATAACATATGTAATACATATGCATGAATATAGATAGATATGTATAATAAATGTATTGTAATATATCTATAGGTTATTATAATTATTAAATTTTCTCAAGAAAAAAGAATGACTATAAAAAACATTCTTAAATGTAAATTTCATAGCATATTACTGTTTGTAATGACATGAGAGAAAAACTCCTATGGAGGGAAAATGAAAAAGGAAGAGAGAGAAGGTGGAAAATGAGGAAGAAAGTGAGTAAAGAAGAGGGAGAGGAGTGTTTGATTATAAGATAAAAGTGGAGGGTCTGGGTGTCTGGCTCAGTGGTAACATGCTTGGCTAGCATGTGTGAGGCACTGGGTTATATTCTCATCACAACATATAAATAAATAAAATGAGGTCGATCAACAACTGAAAAAATTAAAATAAAAGTAGAAATATTACCAAAATTCCAAGTTTTTATGAATGCTAAATAAAAAAAAATTGTTGCATAGCCTTATGTAATTTCTAGACTCCCAAAAATAGTCATTTAATGATAGATTACTAGTGCAATAACTAAAAATCCATTGCTCTTTCCTCGACATTCTGTGGCATGCTAGTGCTTAAATAAATTGTATTATAACACCAAAAAAATTCTAATATTTCTACAGTAACTGACCCAGTTTAACAAAAATGCAAGAAGATTCCCATGGGATATAATTGTATTTTGACGTTCATTTTTATTCAACACTGGTACATTACTATTTCTCCAGTTTATGCACATCATAATATGTATTTTTTATTCACAATTTAGCAAATTTATACGCATTTGTTTTACTTTCAATCACTTCCTGCTTCAGAACACATGTATTCCTCCACGTTTCTTGACTGCTCCTTTCATGAGACTTTTTCCAAAGACATTATTTTTGATTTCCATTATCATTTTTGAAGCAAAACTCACACACCCATCATGATAAACCATAACCCTAATATTACCATTAGATGTAAAACTGGTGGGAATGAATGATTGTATATCGATATAAGATTTCTTGCATACTTTCAAATATCAATTCAATCCATTATTTAAAGTGGAACCAGTTATATTATTTAATCACAGTATGGTCTATTCATGCATTATCTCTATGTTGATAGACACAGGGTACACCTCTTTGTACCCCAATAATAATTTGTATATCTTCAAAATTTTGCTCCCAGAAATGGTGGAAGAAATACTCATGTCAACTGATCTACATATACATTTTATCACAGTAATATTCTGGACACAAAATGCAAAGGTCACACTTAGGATTGTCCCAAAGCCTAAATGGAAAGTGAACATGGATTACTAAAAACATCCATGTCTTGGATGCCTAATTCTCTCAAATGTCAATCCTATTGGTGAGTACATATTTGTTTCTTGCCAAGATTATATATTCAACCTCAACCATGTTGAAAATGTCTAATCCTATCACTCACTTTATATTTTGTCTAATTTCCTAATGTCTCTATTGATATCTCTTTTCCTACATATTTTCCCCAGTTCATCATAGTGACTGATTCTTCACATGTGCTGACATTTACATTCACTCTTTATCCGAAACCCTATTGCTAAAGAACTTTTTGTCCAAATACTATACTCACTCTTTTTTCTAAACCTACCGACTATTTACCTAATCCTACGACTATCCCTTTTTGACTGGATGATCTCTTCAAAAATCAATCATCCAAGGTACAAGGTCCTATACCATTGTATATTGATTTATCTGAGACATCTGTGCAGAACATACTTCAAAGCTAAGTATCCCAATGCCTTTCTGGTCTTCAAATCTTACCTAGATTTCAGTTTTCATAATTATATTTTACCTGTATATTCTTATATATATTGCAGGTTCCCAATACCATTATTCATCCAGCAGAATGATTCCTAACACAAATCGAACATGTTATTAATCCTAACTATACACTGTTCCCTCAATCCAACTTTACAGAAGAGCAGGGACAGAGTTGGTCTTACAATACAGGGGTGTAGGGGATCTTCCACCTGTTGACAACCTCAAATTTCCATGCAGATATGATCCCTGGAGAAGATGCAGGCAGCTATGAAAGGCCTGAGAGAGCAAAAGTCATCTTCCATGGCAAACAACTCGGTCAGGTTGAAAGCATGTGTCTGAATCATCCTCTCTTTTCTTAATGTAGGGAAGATTGACCAAACTAGGCCTGTGTGGAGAGCTGTTCCCAGGTGCCTATGGTTTCTATACCATTCGAACTTGTGAAAGTGTCACAGGAAGTAGGGGCATCCTCCATATTATGAGACACTAGGAAGCAAATTTTAGGACAAAGTGGTTGCAAAGGCAGTGACCACATTCAGTTCCTGAAGGAAGTGACCTCACCTCACATCCTTGTTGATGGAACTCTCCGAATTTGGGTACCAGGAAGCCAGGAATCCAGACCCAGTCCAAGCTCCAGTCACAGTGGTCTCACTTGTTTGGATTTACCAAGGACAGAGTCAGTCTTTTGTGGTACCTAGTGATGTGAGGATGGCCAAATTCCAGGAAAGTTCTGAAGACGGGCCCTTCTGGAGAAAGAAGGTAGAGGCTCACTGCTGTCTCCTGACCACTTCACAGAGTTGACCCAGGAGACCAGATCTGAGACAGGACTGGCCATTTCTGGGGAACATAGTATGGCCCTCCAGTCAGAGGACACTCTGGATAGTTTCAGACCTACTTGGGGGAAGGAGGTGACTTTGTGGGTGTTTGAGTGGGATTGTTGTTTTTTCTCATGTTCTGAGAATAGTTAGGAAAGGGGGTTTGTTTGGTTTGGAGTGAACTGTTTCTAGTTAGTCCTTTGACAAGGCGAGTGTTTCTATGTCTGTGTATCCCACTGTGTCCATGGTTGTAGACATTAGAAAAGAGAATGCCTCAATGGGTGTGTTCTGTCAAAGAGAAAACTTCCAAGCATTCATCCTGCCCATTTTATAAATGGACTGTGGCTTGCCTTATCATTGGGCAACACCTACTATTTTCTTACGTTCCTGTATCCTTCCTGAATTCTGGCCACTCTCCAAAATAGGCTCATGGTTTTGTGTACAAGATATGTACCACTTCCAAGCTCTGTGACATGGCCATGTACTGGATAGCTGAAGGGAATGGCAAGCATCTCAGAAAACTCTGATATCAGTGTGACCAATAAAGTCTCAGTGGAGAAACCCTGCTTTGGGCCTTTTGATTACCTATTGTTATGTTGCCCTGAATATCAGGAATGTCTTTTCCTCAGGCTACTCCTTCCTGAAGCCTGAAGAAAACAGTTTTCACATGGAAATGAATGGGCATTGCCTTTGTGTTTTACAATAAAACCTTCACAGAGATTAGGCTCTACTTAACTTAAAAATACTTTTAAATTGTATCTAAGTGTAAAAAGTAACATGTAACTGTACATATCTTTTTGATAACAAGTCCAATTATACAACACAAATGATACACATAAATCTCCAACATGTTTTTATTTTAAGCCTAGAATTACCATACAACCTTAGAACACCAGCATGATACAATGCTCTTTTGAAGCTTCTACCTTACACACTTGTATACCTGGAAGATATGAACACATTAACACCACAATTACATTGATGTTTTTGTATTAACCAAGTTTAGCTTTTTAAAGAAATAACCTGGCATAATTTTATAAAAACAGTACTGTTTAACCAGCTGTTTAATTTTTTAAGATTACTTGCTCAAAACTTACACATATAACCAACTTACACAAACCTTTTTATTATTTACTTAAACCATTTTAATTACTTAATCATATAGACTCTCTTATCGAAAAACACATTTTCCCTCTATTAAATCTATACCTAGAAACTTTTAGTTTCTCTTTTCCATCTGTGAACCTCTTTCTGTTCACATTTTGAAACAATACTTATAAATTTCTGAATTTAAGCAGATTATTTTGTAGACATCAACATTTTATTAGGGCCTGTTTGTACACCTAGAAAACTTATAGGACTAATTCTAAAGACATCTTTATTTTTATCTGTTTACCCAATTTGAATTGAACCATTTGAATCACGTGAATCCAAGATATTTATATCAATTTTTAAATATTTTATGAGCGCTCCTCATCTGTCAATTGTCATATCACTGGATGATATATGGACATACACACATACAGACATACCAACCTACAACACGTAACACAAGTGTAACACATAACACAATAGTGAAGGCCTTGTAGCTTTTTCAGGTGAAATATCCATTGCAATGTTTAAAAACTCCACAGTTGATCAAAAATAGAACTGATCAGAAAACATTAACCCATCTGCAGGATCAAGATCATGAGCTCAAAAAATAAAAAATACAGAATCTAAGAAAAAGCAAGAGTGCCAAAAAAGATGACTGGCCAGTAATTAGTAAATACCATATAATGTACTTTTTGTTTGGATCTAGTTTGAGTTCAGGTAAAAAGACACTTTTACTCCTTTTTATCTGTCTCCTGCTGAGTGCTGCAGGCTTCTTTTATTTGCATATCAACTTAAGTCCTGGCTGAGGACTTGAAAACTGTAAAGGCTGGAGTTCTGAGCAGAAACCTCATGCCTAAGGCATTTTAGCTATAAGTCATAATTTCCAGGTTTGAATGTTGAAAATTATGATGCAAGTTTAAGATGTAATTCTCAAAATTTTATATCTTTATGTTTTTCTACACTAGAAAATCTTGAGTCCCTTAGCCTCACCACAAAAAACTGAAAATATGATCATTTTTTGATAATATTAAAGCCACCATCATAAGAAGTTTCTCTAGGATCATTAAGCCACTTTCTTTGTTCTGAAGTTTCTAAAGTAGTAGTAAGCTACATTAAATTTCTTGAAAAAAATTTTAAAAACAACCACAGACTACCATTTGTATCCCAAATTAAGCTTTAAAAATTTCCAAGACTGTTGCTAATTAATGTCATTTCACTAAGCCAGACCAACGTTTTAATTTAGCACGTTTTTAAAAAAATCTTACACATTGAAGGGAACAGATATCATATCATAATTTATTATCTTTGCCCAAGTTAATGCACTGGTATATCTAGTGAAATTTTCTCAGGCTACCTAGTTCAAAATTAAAACTCTTTAATTATTTTTTAATCCGAAGTATTTAAGTTTTCTAGCATCAGCTATCTTAAATCAAACTAAACTCTTGTTTAAACCCAACTTTTATCTGTAAGATAGTGCAATGCTTTAGAAACCCATTCAGATACCAGATTGTTACAATTAAAAATATCATCTTTTAAATACAATTTCAGCCAAGATCATCCCCAAGAAACAATCTAAAATATCAACATATTACTGCATTCATGGTCCCTTTTGTTAAGTAAACAGAGGTGGAGCAATCCTTAAAGTGCAGGTAAGGAATAAGGGAGTTCCCCACAGCAAAATGGCTCTGGCACCTGCTGGGAGTCCCTTAGCCTCACCATTTACTTACAGGATTAGTCCTTCTGGTGGTTTGACCCCAGGCACCAGGCATATTCTATATCTCCCACCTTTTCAGTAGTCAGCTTCCAAAAAATTCATCCTCTGCTTGCAATTGTTTTGAGTGCTAGGCTTCCCCAAGAGGGCAGAGTGTGGTTCATTGAAAGTCCCCACTGGTGTGTCAAAATTTATGACTGAAGGTTTGGTTCCCATCCTCAAAGCCAATTAATAACAATTTAATAATGAGGATAGGGTTTTGAGAAAAGTTTAAGCGAGATATCAATGTTCTTAGACCCCAGGCATTTCCTTCTGCAGTGGGCGTGCTCAAGCCAACTATGGGAAGAAAAGAAATCACTGCTTCCCTAATCTCGCTTAACAAAGAGAAGAAAAGTTTATCAAAGTTCTTTAAAACACAGCTAAGAGAGGTGTAAAAGGTGAGAACAGAAAAGCTGGTCGTTCTATTGACTTTTGGTCCCTCACAGATGAAGCTTTAGGTTAAATTTTAGCTAAAGTTATTTCCACACATCTAAGGCAGGTTGGAACTCGGGACTCTGCATCGGTCCAAACAATGCCATCACATTTAACAGAAACACAGACAAAAAGACACACAAAGACCATCATGCAGCTCCCGTTTGTTCACAACCCCAAGATCAACAATCTTGTGACTCAGGGAGAATGGAGGGAAGAGGGGGAGGAGCAGAAGGTTTGAGTTATAGGATTGTGGGCAAAGGGGTCAGATTGGAGGCAGCGACCAGGAAAGGCTTCAGGGACAGAGGCATGGAATGGCTTTGTCCCATAATGAGAGTTACTCAAACAGAGACAAGGACAAAACAAACGTAACACAAACACGGGCACACAGTTAACGTTTAACACGAGTTCAGAAGTAAAGATTAGAACCCAGTAACTGGCATAACCTGATGAGTTACATCACAAAGACAGACAGTGAATTCAACCTGAGAGAAAAAAGTAGCCAGCAAGACCTAATGGGTTTGCAACAGAGTCACTTAATGAGGGCTCATCTGTCCCTCCTCACCTAATGAGGGCACTTCCGTATCTCCTCACCTAATGAGATCACATCTGTCCCTCCCCGAGTCCTTCAAGGTGTCCCTTGCAAGAACGTGGCCGGTGGCTTTAGGACACGTTTGTCCACCACTGCCAGGGGGAACTTACGTGCTCTGCTGGCAGCCACTCTGCCAACCAAAACCGAAAACCGAAAAACCAAACCTGAACAAAAAGCTCTGAGAGATCACAAGGAAAAATGGAAAGAGGAGCCTTTTTTACCCTCAGAGGGGTCCGTTGGGATCTCCTTGTTCAGTGCTGCACGATTCCCGGCCAACTCACCAAAATTAAGGGTTCAGCGAATGTCGGAGGAAGAGACCACGAAGAGACCGCGGATCATGCAACAGCAAAAAGCATTTATTGAGTTCCAATCCATCATGCTGGGGCTCCGTGCTCACTCAAGAAGGGAGAGCAGCCCAGAGCCACAAGCAGGAGTTGAGCAGTGCTTAAGTACACTTTTTGGGGAGGGCGGGACTTTACATACATCACAGTCTCTTTTAAAAAATCATCATACACCACGGGAAAATCAAACAACAATTCCAAAGATGATTAGCTCATTCTTTGGTGGGAACAGGTCTGGCAGGAGTGATAGGTCAGTTCTAAAGTGGGGTACACATTGAAACTGATTGGTTTGGGCCCTGTGATGCCTATGTGCCAGGCCACAAAGGGTACTAGGTTATTAAACAATCAGGCAGTCAGGGGAATATTTACTGGGCAGTCCGGGAATTGTCCTACAAGCTACAGGAATTTCAGGTTTTGTGTATAGCATAGGAACGTAACAATACCTGGTCCTTTACATTTTAACTCAGACCTTGCAGCTTAGAAACTTTGCAACACCCAGTCTTTTAAACTTTAAATTTTACACATTAATTTCAATTTCTTTTACACTTACAGATTACTTCTGGTTCACAACAAGGGTGTCAAAGCCACCCTGACTTTAGGCAAATGAGGGGCAAGGGAGCTTATTTTGGACACTGTTTTTGGCTGTGCCCCTCATGGCAACCTCCAGCCAGATGTTATGATGAGTGTCTTCATGGAAGAAGATGAGTGCCATGTAGGAGTCTTGTGGTTTTAATTGTGGTCATTTGTGTGGCGGTTGAAAGAGATGACTGGGTCCACATGGGATTGAACTCTGCTGTGATTCCTCTCAGAGACTGAGTTCTGGAACTGACCTCAGAAAAGTATTGCCATGAATTGTGTTGGGATAACAGGAGGCCACGCATGAGCATCGCCCTTGGAAACTGAGATATAGGCCCAAGATGGCTTTCCACAGAGCACTGAGAATCTCAGCCAGGATATCACATTATTTTTTTGTGAAAGACTTGGCAGCCATAGTTGAGAGTCAAAACACACATGAACCTCACATTCAAGACCTCAATGGGCCTGGCTTCATGTGACCTTTTGGCCACTCTTTGGGAAGCCTTGCCTTAAAGAGTTCTGCAGAGCTTTCATTGAAATCAGCTTCCTCACCATGTAATGGTTCCTGAATGAATTGATACCCACAGTGCCTCCAACTTCATCCTTGAAAAATGGCTAGATAAATACCATGAATTTTTTTGAAATTTTCATGACCAGGTGGCCCTGGAGAACCTTTGGATGTTCTATTGCTGATCCTGAGTGTACCAGATAGTGCCTTGATTGACTGGGTTTCATGAAAATGTTGTAGAACAGAGATGCTAGTGAGTTGGAGCCTCCTGAGTAGTGGGTGTAGAGCAGTGGACTATAGGTTTGTGAATAAATACCTGTGGTTTTACCACGTGGATCTGCCATTGGCTTCAAAAGACTTGTGACTGACATGGTGCAGGCCACAGATCCTTATATGTATAGGCATCTTGTTATATTGAGAGGTTTGAGGGCAATGTTCAGAATCCGGTTGCTATAGTCAAGGGGGAAAGCTATGTGGGATAGACCCCTGTTTTGAACATTCTCCTGGAGACCCTGACCAACCACACGTGACAGAACTCCCTCCAGCACTGTGTCCTTGTTGAACTACTTGTATTTCATTAAGCCAATACCAAACTCCCAGTGCCACAGTAAGAAACACCACGAAAATGAAGGATGATGACCAAATGGTTTCACAGACCACAAGGGGAGACACTTAACTACCAGTGACCACAGTTTACCTACAAAGGGAGAATTCAGAACTCCTTCCTCATGTTCATTAGAAAATAAGGAACCATTTTCTCCAGGTAACATAGATGTAGATCCAGATTTGATGGTGTCACTACAAAAGAAGCTAAATCTTCTGACAACTACATATATTTCATGTGCCCAACCTCAGAGGAAGTTTCTCAAGAAGTCTTTAGGCCAGCAGAGCTCCATGTTTGTGCAGTTTTTAACCTCTTCCTTACTTTTGGAAACTGTTCTAACACATCGAATGTTGTGAACTCCTGAGCATTTTCAGTTCCACATATGTAATCACAGGTTTTCGAACTCCTCACCACTAATTGGGTCTCACTTGGAGTGAAGTTAATGTCAAGGAATTGTTCTGGATGAGAGTGGCAAGATTTTTGTGTAGCACATACTTGCATACACATTAGATTCATTTTCCTATTTTCCATTTTAAATACTGATCCCTGACACTAACACATACCCGACTAGAATCTGAAAACTAATCCTAATATGATGGATAAAAAGAAACCTAACCGAAAAGAAATACAGGCCTTCCATAGGAGGCATGGTGTATACTTTGATTTGCCTTCTGCTTAATCAAGGGTATGTGTTATAAATCTTGTCAAATTTTCTTTGTAATATTTCTCAAAATATGAAACATATGTGTATTATTAAACACTCCCTAAATTCATTCATGTTCCTGTATGTGGATTTATTATCAACTTTTCACAAGATTATTCTCAGAAATATTCAACCACCTGAAATACATATTTCTTTCCTAGTACTGAAAACTAATTTCAATGAATGGTGCTTACAAATCCTAATATTTCTACAGTAACTGACCCAGTTTAACATCAATGCAAGTAGATTCCTATGGGACATGATGTGTATTTTGAAGTTCATTTTTATTCAACACTGGCACATTACTATTTCTTCAGTTTATGGAAATCATAGGATATATCTTACATCCACAAGTACACAAATTTATAGACATTTGGCTCAATTTCAATCACTTTCTCCTTGAGAACACATATATTACTCCATGTTTCTTTATGGTCTATTCACTAGACTTCTTTCTAAACACATTATTTTCGATTCCATAATCATTTTTGAAGCAAAACTCACACTCTTCATGATAAACCGTAACCCTAATATTACCATTAGATATATAACTGGTTGGAATGAATGTATGTATATCAATATAAGATTTGCTATATATTTTCAGATATCAATTCAATCCATTATTTAAAGTTGGAAATAGTTATATAATTTATTCACAATATTGTCTATTCATGCATCATCTCTAGATTCATCAACACAGGTTACAACAATTTGTATCCTCAGTACTAATTTATAAGTTTTCAAAATTTTGCTCCCCAAAATGGTGGAAGAAATACTCATGTCACCTGATGTACATATACATTTTATCACAGTAATATAATGGACACAGTATTGATAAATAAGAATGATACCCTTTTACTTAAATATGTTTATTTGATTTTCACTGTAAGATGTTAATTCTGGAAGACTTGAGGATTAAGAAAGATTTTGTCTATATTATTTCAAACAGGCTAATCAAAGTACTTTTAAATATATATATATATATATATATATATATACATATATATATATAACATATGTAATACATATGCATGAATATAGATAATATGTATAATTAATGTATTGTAATATATCTATCAGGTGATTATAATTTTTAAATTTTCTCAAGAAAAAAGAATGACTATAAAAAACTGTCTTAAATGTAAATTTCATAGCATACTACTGTTTGTAATGACATGAGAGAAAAATACATATGGAGGGATAATGAAAAAGGAAGAGAAAGAAGAAAGAAAATGAGGAAGAAAGTGAGAAAAGAAGAGGGAGAGGAGTGTTTGATGATAAGATAAAAGTGGAGGGGCTGGGTTTGTGGCTCAGTGGTATCATGCTTGTCTACCATTTGTGAGGCACTGGGTTATATTCTCAGCACCAGATACAAATAAATAAAATAAAGGTCTATCACAAACTGAAAAAATAAAAAATAAAAAACTAGAAATATTACCATAATTCCAAGGTTTTATGAATGTTAAATAAAAAAAAATGTTATATAGCCTTATGTAATTTCTACACTCCCCAAAGTAGTCATTTAATGTTAGATAATTAATGCTATAACTGAAAATCCATTGCTCTTCCCTCTACCTTCTGTGGCATGCTAGTGCTAAAATAAATTGTATTATAACACCAAAAAAAATTCTAATATTTTTACAGTAACTGACCCAGTTTAACATCAATGCAAGAATATTCCTATGGGATATAATGTGTATTTTGACGTTCATTTTTATTCAACACTGGTATATTACTATTTCTCCAGTTTATGCACATAATCGGATGCATATTTCATCCACAATTTAGATAATTTATACGCATTTTTTTACTTTCAATCACTTCCTGCTACAGAACACATGTATTCCTCCATGTTTCTTGACTGCTCTTTTCATGAGACTTTTTTCCAAACACATTATTTTCGATTTTCATTATCACTTTTGAAGCAAAACTCACACACCCGTCATGATAAACCATAACCCTAATATTACCATTACATGTATAAGTGGTGGGAAAGAATGATTGTATATCAATATAAGATTTCTTACTTAGTTAAAGGTATCCATTCAATCCATTATTTAAAGTGGAACCAGTTATATTATTTGGTCACAGTATGGTCTATTCATGCATTACCTCTATATTGATAGACACAGGGTACACCTCTTTGTACACCCAATACTAATTTATACGTCTTCAAAATATTGCTCCCAGAAATGGTGGAAGAAATACTCATGTCAACTGATTCTACATATGCATGTTATCATAGTAATATTCAGGACACAAAATGCAAAAGTCACACGTATGATTGTACCAAAGCCTAAAAGGGAACTGAACATGGATTACTAAAAACATCCATGTCCAGGTTGCCTAATGCTCTCAAATGTCAATCCTATTGGTGACTACATATTTGTTTCTTCCTAAGATTATATATTCAATCTCAAAACTGTTGAAAATGTCTATTTTTTTTTTACTCACTTTATACTTTGCCTGATTTCCTAATGTCTCTATTGATATCTGCTTTCCTACATATTTTCCCCAGTTCAACATTGTGACTGACCCTTCAAATGTGCTGACATTGACATTCACTCTCTAACCGAAACCCTATTGCTAATGAACTTTGGTCCAAATCCTATACTCACTCTTCTTCCAAAGCATACTGACTATCTTCCTGATTCTATCGACTATCCCTTTTTGAGTGGATGTTCTCTTCTACATTCAATCATCTAAGGTACAATGTCATATGCCATTGTTTATCGATTTATCTGAGATATGTATGCAGAACGTAATTCAATGCTATGTATCCCAATCAATTGCCCAATGCACTTCTGAGCTTCAAATCTTACTTAGATTTCTGTTTTTATACTTATATTTCACCTATATATCCATGTTAAGTAAAATGAATATTTTTGGATCTGTAGATGATATATATTTCATCATGAATTTTCTACTCACCTGATATACATATATATTAATCTCAGTAATATTCCAGACACAAAATACAAGGGTCACACTTATGATTGTACCAAAGCCTAAATTGAATGTGACCATGTATTACTAACATCATCCATGTCCTTGTTCCCTAACACTCTCAAATATCATTGCTATTGGTGACTACATATTTGTTTCTTCCTAACATTATATATTCAACCTCAACCCTGTTAAAAATGTATTTTCCTATCACACACTTTGAACTTTGCCTGATTTCCTAATGTCTCTATTGATAAATGCTTTCCTACACCTTTTCTCCAGTTCATCATTGTGAATGACTCTTCACATGTGCTGACATTGACATTCACTCTCTCACTGAATCCCTATTGCTAAAGAACATTTGGTCCAAATGCTTTACTCAGTCTTCTTTTAAAACCTACCAACTATCTTCCTTATCCTACCAACTATCCCAGTTTGAGTGGATGTTCTCTTCTATATTCAATGATCCAATGTACAAGGTCCTATTACCATGATTATCTATTTAACTGAAACATCTGTGCAGAATGTAATTCAAAGCTATGTATACCAATCAAGTGCCCAATGACCTTCTGGGCTTCCAATCGTTTCTAGATTTCTGTTTTCATACTTATATTTCACCTCTATAGTCTTATAAATATCGCAGGTTCCCAATAACATTATTCATACAGCAGAACAATTCCTAACCCAAATCGAACATGTTATTAACCCTAACCATACACTGTTCCCTCAATCTAACTTTACAGAAGAGCAGGGAAAGAGTTGGTCTTACAATACAGGAATTTAGGGGATCTTCCACCTGCTGAGAACCTCAAACGTCCATGCAGAAATGATCCCTGTAGAAGATGTAGGCAGCTATGAAAGACCTGAGAGAGTAAGAGTCACCTTCCATGGCCAACGACCTGGTCAGGATGAAGGGATGTGTCTGAATCTGCCTCTCTCTTCTTAGTGTAGAGAAGATGGACCAAAACAGGCCAGTGTGGAGAGCTGTTCTGGAGTGCCTATGGATGATATACCATTCTAACTTGTGAAAGTGTCACAGGAACTAGGGGCAGCCTCCATCTAATGGGGCCTTTGGAAGCAACTTTTAGGACAATGTGTTTGCCAAGGCAGTGACCTCATTCAGTTCCTGAAGGAAGTGACCTCACGTCATTTCCTTGGTGTTCGAAATCTCTGAACATGTGGTCCAGGAAGCCAGGCACCCAGAGCCAGTCCCAGTCCCAGTCCCAGTGATCTCACTTGTTTGGATTTACCAAGGACAGAGTCAGTCTTTCTTGGTACCTACTGATGTGAGGATGGCCAAATGCGAGTAAAGCTCTGAAGAGGGCCCTTTCCTGAGAAACCAGGTTGTGGCTCACCGCTGGCTCCTGTCAACATCACAGAGTTGGACAAGGAGAACAGATCTGAGACAGAACAGGCCATTTCATGGAAACATAGTATGGCCCACCAGTCAGAGGACACTCCGGATAGTCACAGACCTACTTGGGGGAAGGAGGTGCATTTGTGGGTGTGGATGTGGGTTTGTGGTTTTGTCTCATGTTCTGAGAATAGGTAAGAAAGGCAGTTTGTTTTGTTTGGAGTTAATTGATTCTAGTAAGTCGTTTGAAAAGGCAAGTGTTTCTAGGTCTGTGTATCCCACTGTGTCCGTGGTTGTAGACATTAGAAAAGATAATGCTTCAATGGATGTGTCCTGTCTAGTAGAAAGCTTCCCCGGATTCATACTTCCCATTTATGAATGGACTGTGGCTTGCATTATCGATGGGCAACCCCTGATATCTTCCTAAGTTCCTGTTTTCTTTCTGATTTCTGGCCACTTTCCAGAATAGGCTCATGGTTTTGTGTCCAAGATGTGTACCACCACCAAGCTCTGTGACATGGCCATGTACTGGATAGCTGAAGGGAATGGCAAGCATCTCAGAAAACTTAGATATCAGTGTGATCAGGAAAGTCTCAGTGGAGAAATACTGCTTTGGTACCTATTGTTCTGTTGCCCTCAATGTCAGGAAGCTTTTTGCCTCTGGCCACCCCTTTGGGAAGCCTAAAGAAAACAGTTTTCAAATGGAAATCAGTGGGGATCACCTGTGACTCTTTGCTTAATTGCATTGGAAAGGGATATGTCTGAATCAGGCTCTAGGTCCTGTGTTAGGCTTTGGCTTAGATTCTCAGCACATGATGGATGTAAAGAAAATCCCATGTTTGCATCCAAAACTAAATTGGCCAAAAGAGCAGTCATTATGGAAGAAGTCTCTCGCCTTCCCTTGTAAGGTTCCTTACCTCCTTCAAGTGAGAATAGGAACCTTTGGATCAAATGAGTTCTTCAAAGCCCTTTAGAGGCTATCCCATAGGTGCTTGGGTTTTCTCCAGAATCCAAATCACATAAAGAATCTATACCTGACAGTCAGTAGGCCTCAAAATGAAGGAGCAAAGCAATATTAACAGCAGGCCTATTTGCTCACTCCTGGTTCCCCGGACGAATGTCCAGGCCACCCTGACTTTAGGCAAATGAGGGGCAATGGAGGTTATTTTGGACACTGTCTTGGGCTGTGCCCCTCATGGAAACCTCAAGCCAGAGGTAATGATGAGTGTCCATATGGAAGAAGATGAGGGCCATGTGGGAGTGTTTTGGTTTTAATTGTGGTCATGTGTGGGCGTTGGAAGGGATGACTGGGTCCACCTTGGCTTGAACTCTGTTGTGATTCCCCTTAGAGACTGAGTTGTGGACCTCACCTCAGAGAAGTATTGCCATGAATGGTGTTGGGATTTTAGGAGGATTCACATGAGAGTCACCCTTGGAAAATGAGATCTAGGCCCAGGGTGGCTGTTCACAGAGCACTGGGAATCTCAGCCAGGTTACCACATGATTTTATTCTGAAAGACTTGGCAGCCATATATGAGAGTCAAAACACACATGGATGTCACAATGTAGATCCTAATGGGCCTGGATTCATGTGATCATTTGGCCACTGTTTGGGAAGGCTTGCCTGTGAGACTTCTCCAGAGATTTCATTGAAATGAGCTTCCTAACCATGTAATAGTTCCAGAATGAAATGAAACACACAGTAGCTCCAACTTCAACCTTGAAAAATGGCTAGATAAATACCAAGAAATTTTGAAACTTCCCATGACCAGGTGGCACTGGAGAATCTTTGGATATCCTGTGGCTGATCATGAGATTACAAGACAGTGCTTTGATTGACTGGTTTTCATGAAAATGGTTCAGAACAGAGATACCAGGAAGTTGGAGCCTGCTGAGGAGTGGGCCTACAACAGTGGTGGGCAGGTGTGTAATAAAACAACTGTGGTGGGGCCATGTGGATCTTCCATTGGCTTCCAAATGGCTTGTGACTGACATGGTGCAGCCAGCAGGCCCTTGTATGTAAAGGCATCTTGTCATATGGACAGGATTCAGGGCAATGTTTAGAATCAGGTTGCTATGGTCAAGGGGGAAAGTCATGTGGGATATAAGCCTGGTTGGTGCATTCTCCTGCAGACCCTGACCTACCAAAAGTGACTGAACTCACTCACGCACCGGGTAACTGTTGAATTCTTTGTATATCATGAAGCAAATACCAAAATCCCAGTGCAGCAGCAAGAAACACCACGAAAAGTGGAGGATGACCAAATGGCCTCACAGTGCACATGTGGATACACTTATCCCCCAGTTGCCACAGTTTACCTACAAAAGAGAATTCAGCACTGCTGCCACATATTCAGTGGAAAATAAGAAACCATGTCCTCCAGGTAACATAGATGCAGACACAGCTTTGATTGTCTCACTACAATGGAAGCTAAATCTCCCGACAACAACATATATTTCAAGTGCCCAAACTCAGAGTCAGTTTCTCAAGAAGGATTTAGGGAACCAGAGCTCCATGTTTGTGGACTGTTTTCCCTGTCCCTTACTTTTGAAATCTCCTCTACCGTCTTCAAGGTTGTGAACTCCTGAGCACATTCCATTCCAGATATTTATTCACAGATTTTCTAACTCTTCTCCTCTAATTGTGCCTTAGTCTCGGTGATTGTAATGTCAAGGCATCCCTTTCTCTGTAGCCTATTCAGCACATATATTTTTACATGCAATTATAGAATCTTACCTGATACCACACGTACATTCTTGTGAGGTGACTGACTTGGCAGATACAAATTGTAAGAGATCACTCCTCCTTAACGCTGTTGGAACTGAAAATTCAATCTATGAGTGAGCTTCCTTGTTGAACAACATTATACATAAATCTATATTCAATAAAATAAATATATTTGGATCTGTAGATGACATATATTTCATGGTGAATTTCAATTTTAATATATTATGCTATTTTTAATGTCTGTGTGTTTGTGTATGTATATATATATATGTATATATATATATATATATATATATATATATATATATATATATACACACACTCTCCAGATTTTTCAAAATATGAAATATATATCTTGTTATACACTCCCTAAACTCATTCATATTCAAGTATGTATATTTATAATCAAAATTTCACAAGAGTATTCTCAAAATTATTCATTCACCTGAAATACATATTTGTTTCCTAGTACTGAAAACTATCTTCAGTGAATGGTGCATACAAATCCTAATATTTCCACAGTAACTGAACCAGTTTAACATCAATGCAAGTAGATTCCTATGGGACATGTTGTGCATTTTGACATTTATTTTATTCAACACTGGTACATTACTATTTCTTCAGTTTATGCTCATCATAGCAAATATATTTCATCCAAAACTTTGCAAATTTATAGGCATTTTGTTCACTTTCAATCACTTTATTCTACAGAACACGTGTGTTCCTCCATGTTTTTGATGGGTCTTTTCATGAGACTTCTTTCCAAACACATTATTTTCGATTTCCATGATCACTTTTGAAGCAAAACTCAAAGACACTTCGTGATAAACCATAACCCTAATATTATCATTAGATGTATTGCTGGTTGGAATGAATGATGGTATATCGATATAAGATTTCTTATATATTTTCAGATATCAATTCAATCTATTATTTAAAGTGGGACCAGTTATATTATTTATTCACAATGTGGTCTATTCATGCACTATCTCTATATTCATAGACACAGTGTATACCTCTTTGTACCACCAATACTAATTTATAGGACTTCAAAATATTGCTCCCAGAAATGCTGGAAGAAATACTCATGTCACACGATCTACATATACATTTTATCACAGTAATATTCTGCACACAAAATGCAAAGGTCACACTTATGATTGTACCAAAGCCTAAAAGGAAAGTGAACAGGGATTACTAAAAACATCCATGTCCATATTGCCTAATACTCTCAAATGTCAATCCTATTGGTGACTACATATTTGTTTCTTCCTAAGATTATATATTCAATCTCAACCCTGTTCAAAATGTCTAATCCTATCACTCACTTTATACTTTCCCTGATTTTGTAATGTCTCTGTTATTATCTGATTTCCTACATATTTTCCAAAGTTCATCATTGTGACTGAATCTTCATATGTGCTGACATTTACCTTCACCCTCTAACAGAAACCCTATTGCTAAAGAAGTTTTTTTTTCCAAATCCTATACTCACTCTCCTTCCAAAACCTACCAACTATCTTCCTAATCTTACCTACTATCCCATTTTGACTCGATGTTCTCTTCCACATTCAATCATCCAATGTACAAGGTCCTATGCCATTGTATATGGATTTATCTGAGACATCTGTGCAGAAAGTAAGTCAACACTAAGTATCCCAATGAAGGGCCCAATGCCCTTCAGGGCTTCAAATCTTAGATTTCTGTTTTCATACATATATTTCACCTACATATTCTTATAAATATTGTAGGTTCCCAATAACATTATTCATCCAGCAGAATAGTTCCTAACACAGATTGAACATGTTATTAACCCTAACCATACACTCTTCCCTCAATCTAACTTTACAGAAGAGCAGGGACAGCGTTGGTCTTACAAGACAGAAATTAAGGGATCTTTCACCTGCTGAGAACCTCAAAGGTCATTAAAGAAATGATCCCTGGAGAAGATGTAGGCAGCTATTAAGGACCTCAGAGAGCAAAAGTCATCTTCCATGGCAAACAACCTGGTCAGGATGAAGGGTTGTGTCGGAATCAGCCTCTCTCTTCTTAATGTAAAGAAGATGCAGCAAACCAGGCCTGTGTGGAGAGCTGTTCCTGGGTGCCTATAGTTGTATACCATTCTAACTTGTGAAAATGTCAGAGTAAGTAGGTGCAGCCTCCATCTCATGGGACCCTTGGAAGCAACTGTTAGGACAAAGTGGTTGCCAAGGTAGGGACCTCATTCAGTTCCTGAAGGAAGTGACCTCACCTCACTTCCTTGGTGATGGCATTCTCTGAACTTGGGATCCAGGTAGCCAGGCATCCAGAGCCAGTCCCAGTCCCAGTCCCAGTGGTCAAAATTTTTCGGATTTACCAAAGACAGAGTCAGTCTTTCTTGGTACCTACTTATGTGAGGATGGCCAAATGCCAGGAAGGTCTGAAGAGGGGCCTTTCCTGAGAAAGCAGATAGTGGCTCACCACTGGCTCCTTACAGCTTCACAAAGTTTGCCACAGAGACTAGATTTGAGACAGGACAGCCCATTATGAGGGAATTTATTATGGCCCACTATCAAACGACACTCCATATTGTCACAGACGTACTTGGGGGTCTGTGTGGGTGTGGGTGTGGGTATTTGTTTGTGGTTTTGTCTCATGTTCTGAGAATAGGTAAGAAAGTCGGTTTGTTTGGTTTGGTGTGAACCAATTCTAGTAAGTCGTTTGACAAGGCTAGTCTTTCTATGTCTGTGTATCCCACTGTGTCCATGGTTGTAGACAATAGAAAAGAGAATGCATAAATACATGTGTCCTTTCTAGTAGAAATCTTCCCAGCATTCATTCTGCCCAATTTATGAATGGTCTGCGGCTTGCCTAATGGATGGGCAACACCTAATATCTTCTTAAGTTCCTGTTCTCTACCTGAATTATGGGCAATCTCCAGAATACGCTCATGGTATTGTGTCCAAGATATGTACCACCTCCACGCTCTGTGATACGGCCATGCACTAGAGAGCTGAAGGAAATGATGAGCATCTCAGAAAACTCAGATATCAGTGTGACCAGGAAAGTCTCAGTGGAGAAACCCCGCTTTGGGCATTTTGCTTACATATCCTTCTGTTGCCCTGAATGTCAGGAAGGTCTTTGCCTCAGGCTACGCCTTTTTGAAGCCTGAAGAAAACAGTTTTCAAATGGAAATGTATGGACATTACCTGTGGCTCTTTCTTAATTGCTTTGGAAAGGGATGTGTCTGAATCAGCCTCTTGGCCCTGTGTGAGGCTGTGGCTTAGATTCTCAGCACCTGATGGATCTAAAGAAAAATCCCATGTGTGCATCCAAATCAAAAAGCCAAAAGAGCAGTAATTTTGGATGAAGTCTCTCACCTTCCTCTGTAAGGTTTCTGACTTCCATCATTGAGAATACAGATCCTTTGCGTCAAATGAGTTCTTCAAAGCCCTGCAGACACAAGACCATAGGTTCTTGGGTTTTCTCATGACTCCAATTAACATAAAGAATCTAAACCCCACAGTCAGTAGGCCTCAAAATCGAGAATAAGAGCAATATTAACGGCAGGCCTATTTGCTCACTCCTGGTTCACAGGAAGGATGTCCCGGCCACACTGACTTTAGGCAAATGGATGCAAGGGAGCTTATTTTGGACACTGTCTTGGGCTGTGCCCCTCATGGAAACCTCCAGCCAGAGGTTATGATGAGAGTCTATATGGAAGAAAATGAGGGCCATGTGGGAGTGTCTTGACTTTAATTGCGGTCATTTGTGTGGCGCTTGGAATAGATGACTGGGTCCACCTGGGCTTGAACACTGGTGTGATTCTCCTTAGAGACTGAGTTCTGGAACTTACCTCAAAGAAGTATTGCCTTGTATTGTGTTGGGATTTTAGGAGGCCACACATGAGAGTCGCCCTTGGAAAGTGAGATCTGGGCCCAGGTTGGCTTTCCACAGAGCACTGGGAATCTCGGGAAGGATATCACATGATTTTATTCTTAAAGACTTGGCAGCCATAGTTGCAAGTCAAAACACACATGGACCTCAAATTTTAGACCTCAGTAGGTCTGGCTTCATGGGACCTTTTGGCCTGTCTTTGGGAAGCCTTGCGTGTGATAGTTCTCCAGAGCTTTCATTGAAATGAGCTTCCTCTCCATTTAATCGTTCCTGAATGAATTCAAACCCACAGTGCCTCCAAGTTCACCCTTGAAAAATGGCTAGATAAACACCTTTAAATTTTTGACATTCCCATGACCAGGTGGCCATGGAGAACCTTTGGATTTCGTATTGATGACCATCAGTGTTCCAGACAGTGCCTTGATTGACTGGATTTCATGAAAATGGTGTAGAACAGAGATGCCAGTAATTTGGAGCCTGCTGAGTAGTCGGCCTAGAGCAGTGGTGTGCAGGTGTGTGTTAAAACATCTGTGGTCGGGTCATCTGCATCTGCCCTTCGCTTCCAAATGGTTTGTGACTGACATGCTACAAGCCACAGACCCTTGTATGTAAAGGCATCTTGTTATATGGAGAGGATTCAGGGCAATGTTTACAATCAGATTGCTATGGTCAAGGGGGCAAGCTATGTGGGATAGAAGCCTTGTTGGTGCATTCTCCTGCAGACCCTTACCCACCACACGTGACAGAACTCCCTCCATCACTGTGTCCCAGTTGAACTTCTTGTATTTCGTGAAGCAAATATCAAACTCCCATTGCAGCTGCAAGAAACACCACAAAAATTGGAGGATGACCAATGGCTTCACATTCCACACTGGGAGACACTTAGCCACCAGTGGCCACAGTTTACCTACAAAGAGAGAATTCAGCACTGCTGCCTCATGTTCATTGGAAAATAAGAAACAATGTCCTCTAGGTCACATAGATTCTGACCCAGCTTTGATCGTCTCATTACAAAGGAAGCTAAAGCTCCTAAAAACAACCTCAGATGAAGTTTCTCAAGAAATCTTTAGGCCACCAGAGCTCCATGTTTGTGGAGTTTTTACCCTGTCCCTTACTTTTGGAAACTCCTATACCACCTCCAAGGTTGTGAACTCCTGAGCATTTTCTATTCCAGATGTGTATTCACAGATTTTCTAACTCTTCTCCTCTAATTGTGTCTTACTTGGATGAAGGTAATGTCACATTGTTTTGAATACACATTGGATTCTTTTTCCAATTTTCCATTCGAAATACTGAATCCCTGACTGTCAGGGGTAGAAGGAATTCACCTTAAAGAATAGCCTGACACTTACAAGAAACAGCCCCCATGGAGACATCCTGTCTGGGAGACATCCTGTAGCCAACTGTGTCCCTGAGACATCCTGTTGCCATCTGTCTTCCTGAAACATCCTGAGTTTATCTCACCTTGTGAAGACATCCAGAAACTTCGGATAAGAGAGCTTTCCCATCTTCAGCATATAAATGCCCCTGTGTGAAAAATAAAAGTTTGCAGCTTGATCAGAACTCCTGTCAGGCTGTCATCTCTCGTGTCTCTTGTCCCTTCATTCCTCCGCATCTAGGTTCGCTGCCCCTGTTGATGTGTCTTTCCAGCAGGGACTACTGGCACCCACTGACTGGGGCTCGAGCCTTTGACTCATTGGGAACCCCGTCCTCCTGGAAGACTTCATCAAGTGGAGCTTGCGATTGCCTCAGCAGACACCACCAAGAGACAGATCCAGGAGGAGAGTGGGGATGACGCACGGTGAGTGACCCACCATGGGACAAGCAGTTTCGCCACATGATTTGTTTTTGTCAGGCCTCAAGGAGTCCTTCAAGACATGGGGGTGCGTGTTAAGAAAAAGGACTTAAATTTTTTTTTCTAATACATAGGAGAATTGTGTCCATGGTTTCACCTTGAAGTGACCATTGATGGTAAAAGATGGCTTAGAGTAAGAGACTGTTTAAAACATTATTATTAAACCTTTGGCCCAGAAAAAGTGCCAGTTCCCACATTTTCTTACTGGAACTTAGTTAATGAAATTCTTAAAAGTTCACCCTTTGACAATGGTACCTTACAACTTGTCAGGATTGGAGAAGAGACTATGCAAAACACCTCTCGTCTCCCCAAGGCATGCCCATCAGTTAGTATAGACATTGACCCTTCTCAGTCTCCCCAGGACCCTGGGAACCTTCCTGGTCCCCCTCAAAATACCACCCTAATGAATAAGGCTCTAATGGTTACCAGACGCCTTTATCGAGTTTTAAATCCCAGAGACACATTGACCCCTGGGACGGAGGCTACCTTGGAGAAGGAAGCAGCAAGCTACCATTCAGAAGATGCGCCACCTCTCAGGACCCTGCCACAGCCTATAGGACTTACACATCTACCTACCTCCTATATCCCTCCTGCCTTTTGTGCTCCAGCCCTTTCAGGAGCAAAATGCCACCCAGATATTTTTTTCCCCACTTCCCTTGCCTAGCCTGGCTCCCTTGTGAGAGTCTCTCCAACATAGACGGGAACAGATCAAACTTTTAAAAGAATTAAGATCCCTTGACTCTGAGCTCTGTTCATTAGCCTTAGGCATGGAGTCAATGAAAGCTGGCCCACGGTGGTCTAATACAAAGGCTAAGCCACTCCATCAGCCTGTTCTCGCCTTCCCAGTCACCCGCAGTCAGATAGATATGCCTGCAAAGGCTGAGGTCAAAAACTTAGAGGAGGATCAAGAGGAGGAAGCGGGGGAAATGGATCAAGGAGATCAGGACTCAGAGGATGAAGAGTTCACCCCTAGGCAGGAAGGAACCCAGAGTGTCTACAAAAAATTAAGCCTGCGTTTTCTTGAAAAACATAAAAAGACTTGTGCTTACAATGGCCCCACTGTGCCCTACACGTTGACTTTATTAGAAAGCCACAGCGCACAATGGATTACTCCCAATGATTGGAAATTTTTAGACCGAGCTACCCTCAGTGCCGGAGATTTCCTGTTATGGAATGCAGATTTCAAGGAGCACTGTCAGGAAACTGCTCAAAAAAAATTAACTAAGGCCTCCTATAAATCTTGAACTTATGTTAAGCTAGTGGGCTATGAGCCATTTGACACTAAAACTAAATAGGCACGTTTCCCTGCTGGACTTTTGGCGCAGATTCAGATGGCTGGCTTACATGCTTGGAGATGCCTCCCTCAAACGGGCTCGGCTACCACTTCTTTGGCAAAAATTTGACAAGGACCCAACGACCCTTATAGAAACTTTGTTCCCCGGCTTAACCTAGCTGCAGATTGCTTGCTTGGACCAAGCGAAAGCGAAAGAACTTTTGTAAAACATCTTGCCTTTGAAAACGCCAACCCGGCATGTCAGGATGTTCTTCGACCACATAAGGAAAAAGGGAAACTTTCTGACTTTATTAGACTCTGTGCAGGGGTGGGTGCAGCCCATGCCATGGGTCTCGCCCTACGTGCCCCCTTTACCAAGGCCTTTCACAATCCTGGCTCATGTACTTGCTTTACTTGTAAACAACCTGGCCATTTTGCACGCAAGTGTCCGAAAGGCAAACAAAGCCTAGGAATATCGTCTCCTCAAACTGGGGCTAAATCGCCCCCAGCTACCCTTTGTTCTAGATGTGGTAAATGTCATCACTGGGCCAGTAAGTGTATATCTAAGACAAATGGCCTCAGACAGTCTATTTCTTCCTGCTTGTCAGGAAACTCCCTGCGGGGCCAGCCCCTGGCCACGACCTCCCCCAGGACAAAACCAGGGGCAATAAGGTTTGTTCCCTCCCAAACTCCAAACCTACCACAAAATTCTTCCCCACAATTGCCTCCCTCCAACTAGCCACCCCAGGCAGCGCAGGATTGGACCTCTGTGCTACCACCGATACAATATTAGACTCAATGCAAGGGCACCAGATAATACCCCCTAGAATTATGGGTCCCCCTTCATCTCATACGAGTGCCCTTATTCTTGGAAGAGCCTCTGCTACGTTAAATGGTGTTCAGGTCTTCCCTGGAATTAATGATAATGATTTCACTGGAGAAATAAAAATACTGGCAACAGCTATTAATGGAGTTCCGGCCATCCCAGCAGGAACAAGACTTGCACAATTAACATTCCTTCCCTTGGATTCAGGAGGCACTTCCACTGCCCAAACCTACAATGGGGGACAGCCTCCCTCGGCTCCTCTGATGTATATTGGGTTCAGCCCATTTCTCACAATAGACCCACCCTTACCTTACTTTTTGAAGGAAAGAAATTCCAAGGAATTCTAGATACTGGAGCTGATGCCACAATTATTTCTCACAAATACTGGCCATCAGGTTGGCCCATCACCCCATCCTTGAATGATCTAAAAGGGTTAAGAGTCAAAAAATTTCCATGTCAGTTCTAGGGCTTTTAGCTGGACTGATAAAGAGGGTAATAAGGTGACTGTCACTCTTTTCATTGTTCCTGACCTCCCTGTTAACCTATGGGGCCGAGATATTTTTAGTCAAATGGAAGTTATTCTTGCCAGTCCCAATTCCATGGTGACTCATCAAATGCTTTGTATAAATTTTGTCCCTGGTACAGGCCTTGTGAGACTGAGACAAGGACTGGTGGGGACTATAAAACCCATAAAAAAAACAAATACATATGGACTTGGGTATTCTGATTTTTAGTGTCGGTTCCTGACCCTCCTGTACCCCATGCAGATAAAATTATTTTGGAGACTCAGACTCTTGTGTGGGTGGATCAGTGGCCCCTTACCCCCCAGAAAAATTGGAGGCTGCCTCCATGTTAGTGCAGGAACAGCTGGCAGCCGGCCATGTAGAGCCCTCAACCTCACCATGGAATACTCCTATTGTTATCAAGAAAAAATCAGGCAAGTGGCGTCTTTTACAATATTTGTGTGCCATTAATAAAGTTATGTGCCTGATGGGAGCACTACTGCCTGGAATTTCCACACCAGTGGCTATTCCCAAAAACTATTGTAAAATGGTTATTGACTTAAAAGTTTGCTTTTTTACCATTCCTTTACATCCCGAGGATAGACCCTATTTTGCCTTTAGTCTCCCTTGCATTAATTTCCACGGCCCTATGCAGAGATTTCAATGGAAGGTTCTTCCCCAAGGTATGGCCAACAGCTCTAGTCTTTGCTAAAAATAAGCTGTTCAAGCAGTAGACCCTGTGAGAGAGTGATGACCACAATTTTATGTTTTACATAATATGAATGATTCTTTAATTGCTGCACCTAATTACCATGACCTTAATAATTGTTACTTGGACCTTTAGAAAACACTCACTACCTTGAGACTACAGATAGCTCCTGATAAGATTTAAACACAGGACCCTTATACCTATTTGGGCCTTAAACTTCAAGATAATCAGATCCAAATTCCTAAAATACAACTACGTGTGGACCATCTTCACACCCTTAATGATTCTCAAAAATTACTGGGAGATATTCAATGGCTAAGAACATATTTAAAATTAACCACTTGTGTACTTTTGCCCTTTAATGATATTTTGAGAGGTGATTCCTACCCCTCTTCCCCTCAAAAGCTTACTCCCGAGGCATGACAGGCATTAAACCAAGTCACAGAAGCCATTGCCAAACAGTTTGTTACACAAATTTCTTATAACCTTCCTCTGGTTCTGGTTCTTTTACACGCTCCTCATATACCCTCAGAAAAATTTTGACAGGATATCCATATTTTAAAAATAAAGGCTTCCCCTTGCTTTGGGTCCATTTATCCACCACATCCTCCAAGTTTATTACCGTTTATCTTGCTCAGGTAGCTTCTATTATTATTAAAGGTCGTTTGCTTTCTCGACAACATTTTGGCAAAGACCCTGATAATATTTTAATTCCATATACTAATCACCAAACCCAATTTTTACTACAGAGAGGGGATGAATGGGGTATTGCCCAATCAGGCCATTTGGGAACGATTGATAACCATGTCCCCAATGACACCCTTTTACATTTTGTCCAGATACATCCATTCATTTTTCCCAAAATTACTCAAAAGGCTCCCAGTCCTCAAGCCCTTACTGTCTTTACAGAGGGTTCCAGTAATGGCTGTGCGGTCTTTGTTGTAAATAACCAGCCTACCACCTTTGATACTGTCTATCATTAAGCACAGTTTGTGGAATTGTTTGCCATAACACAAGTTTTTATAACATTTTGTGATAATCCTGTTAATATTCATACAGACAGTGCCTACATTGCTCATTCTGTGCCCCTGCTGGAGATTTCACCTGCCATTAAAGCTTCTTCCAATGCGGCCTTTCTGTTTCACCAGCTTCAGCAGCTAATTCAGGCCAAACAACACCCATTTTTCTTAGGACACATCAGGGCACACTCTGATCTTTCCGGTCCTCTAACACAGTTAATGCTTAAGCTGATGCAGCAACTCCTACCATCTTTCCAATTTTTGGTGGCTCCATTCAAAAGGCCATGGAGCTAAACAATCTTCACCAACTAAATTCCCAGAGCCTTTGATTACTTTGTAAAATTACCAGGCAACAGGCATGAGAAATAGTTAAAGAATGCCCTGCTTGCGCTCTCTCTCTCCCGATTCAACACTTGGGAGTTAACCCCTGAGGATTACTGCCAAATCAGGTTTGGCAAATGGATGTTACTCATTTTCCTGAATTTGGATAAACCAAATATATACATGTTTCTATCGATACCTTCAGAAGCTTTATTTTTGCATCACCACATTCTGGAGAGGCTACCAAAGATGTCCTTTCTCATCTTGTTTCAGCCTTTTCCATAATGGGTAAACCAATACATATTAAAACAGATAATTGTCCTCCATATACCAGTGCCAATTTTAAACAGTTTTGTGCTACCTTGCAATTTTGTCATACTACTGGAATTCAATACAAACCTCAGGGCCGAGGCATTGTGGAACGTTCCACCTTACCTTAAAGACTTGGCTATCCTGCCTTAAGGCTTCCGCCCTTGTATTTACCACTCACAGGCATTGCCTTAACCATGCATTATTTGCCCTTTTTTTTTCTTACCCTAGACAGTGAAGGCCTTTCGGCTGCAGACAGACACTGGCATCCCTTTTCCAATTCTGATCACCCACCTGTTATGTGGCAAAATCCCCTTACAAATAAATGGAAATGCCCAGATCCTGTCCTCATCTGGGAAAGAGGCTCAGCTTGTGTTTTGGACCAAGAGCTAGCAGCCCCAAGATGGTTACCAGAACACCTGGTTAAACAGGTTAATGACTTACCTCAAACCGGGGACGGAGGCCCTCCCCATGAGTACAATTTTTCCTCTTTTTCGGATCCATCCAACAATCTGTGTGAGGATCGTGCTTAAGGAACTTATGCTGAACAGGTTTGTGCACGGAGGCCTTGGCCCTCCAACTTCCAACATCATGGAGTACCTTTTTGCCCCCCCGCCCCCGTGAATGCAAGGGAGGATCTTGGACTCAGGCTTCCACTAGTTGGACCCAGACTGCTGACTGCATGACTAAGGTGGCTTACCTCCGTGCCGAGGTTGACCATAAACTAAGAGGAGTTCATCAGCCTAAATGGGTATGTGTTAACAAGCCAAAGATTATTCCCCCTAGTACAAGTAAAGCTCTCCAAAATTGTTCTGCAACCCGTACGCATACCCAGGCGATGCATGTCTCTTGTTATGTGTCGGCCTCAATTTGTGTTAACAAGCAGGGAAAATGATTTTTTGAAGCCTCCCTAATTAAAACTCATGAAGCAGGGGGTCCACTATTCATTATACCCCCGTTCTCTTTGACCGGGGAGGAGAAGGCAAATACACCAAGCTACAGTCAGCTGGGTGCCAAGGCACTGTTGGAAAACCTTCCGACTGGCCCATTAAGGCCCCTACAGGGGTCTCTGATGGTAGAGGACCCACTTATTCTGTCAAGCATCCTCAGATAATCAAACTTTTGAAACCCCAAATCCCTGAGCTCACATATCATCCCTTAATGTAGCCGAAATCCCAGTTCCCAGGTTTAGATACCAATACATTAGATATTTTGCAAACTACCTTCTCCTTCCTTAGTAATTCCAACCCCACCCTTGCTCTTAATTGCTGGCTCTGCATGACAACAGGGGCAAGCATTCCTATGGCAGTTCCTACTAATTCTACTATGGACAATGATAATACATGCCAACCCGGATTTCCCTTTAAAAAATAGCCTATAGGCACTTTTACATTATGTCTTTTAGGTGCGATGCAGAATAATACCTATGATATGGATTTTGGAATTACTTCCTTTGGAAATTGCTCAACAGTACAAAATTATTCCTCACCCATCCCATCTCTTTGTCCCCCCAATGGCACAGTTGTTATGTGTGGAGGAAATGTGGCCTTCCCCAGGCTTCCAGCGAATTGGACCAGTGACTGTGTTCTTGCCTTATTACTCCCTGATATAACTATTGTCCCAGGAGACGAACCTCTAGCCTAGACACCTTAGTCAAAAGACAGAGGCGGGTGATACAGGCCTTACCACTTATTGCCAGCCTTGGAATAACAGCTGCTGTGGGCACAGGTACACTGGCTTTGGCACGGCTATACACCCTTACCATCGCATGTCTCAACAACTTAAAATGATGTACAAACTCTATCAGAAACCATTAAAGATTTGTAGGACCAAATAGACTTCCTGGCAAAAGTGTTCCTTCAAAACAGACGAGGCTTAGATTTGCTGACTGCTAACCAGGGAGATATTTGATTGGCCTTAGGGGAACGATGCTGCTTTTATGCCAATAAATCAGTCATAGTATGCACTAAATTTAAGCAGCTTCAAGAAGATCTAGAAAAGAGATGAAGAGAACTATTTGAAAATCCCCTCTGGACTAAGCTTAATGGATTTCTACCCTACCTTCTTCCCCTATTAGGCCCTTTGTTGGGTTTACATTTAATGGTGACCATAGGACCCTGCATTAGAAACAGTGTGGTACAATTTATTAAAGAACACATTAATATTATGGCCTCTAAGCCCATACAGATCCACTATCATCATCTGGAGATGGAAGACCACGCTGTCAACTTTTAAAAGGATGTTCTACCCTTCTCACAGGCTTATTTCTTAAGTTTACATCCCCACAGATCTCTCTTTCTTACATAAAACTATAAGTAAAAGCTCTGACAAACCATCTTCTGCCCTTGCCATAAGGGTTCGTCTCCATGGGCCCTTCGGCTTGGGGGAAGACGCACCCATGGAGTGAGGACGTTAGGCCATAATATCGGAGGGTGCAGGAAGGACTGCAAAAGGATGGATCCACGGATCCCCAAACACAAGACCTCTGAGTGACACGCTCTGGTGCATGGCGGTTGGCATGCTTCCCCTTCAAGGCCATCTCCTCCAAAAACATGCCAAGGCCACCACGAAATCTGCTAGTAAAGATGCTTGCTCGGATCAGGAGATATTCTAAGGCCTCCTAGACAAACAGAGCTTCTAACCCCCCCTAAAAACATGGCCGGTAAGGTAGGTCAAATATTTTATATAAGAAAGGGGGAGATGTCAGGGCCTAGAAGGAAGTTCTCCTTCAAAGAATAGCCTGACACTTACAAGAAACAGCCCCCTGGGAGACATCCTGCCTGGGAGATATCCCTCAACCATCTATCTCCCTGAGGCATCCTGTCGCCATCTGTCTTCCTGAAATATCCTGAGGTTATCTAACCCTGTGAAGACATCCAGCAACTGCCAATAAGAGAGTTTTCCCATCGGCAGCATATAAACACCCTGTGAGAACAATAAAAGTTTGCAGCTTGATCAGAACTCCTGTCTGGCTGTCATCTCTCCTGTCTCTTGTCCCTTCATTCCTCCCCAACTATGTTCGATGCCCACGTTGATGTGTCCTGCCGGCCGGGACCCCTGGCACTAACCCATATCCTGCTAGACTATGACTACTAATACTAATATGATGGAGGAAAATAACCCAAATAGAATAGAAATACAAGCAGTTCAGAGGAGGCATGGTGTATAGTTGGAGTTGCCTTTTGCATGATATAGGGTAGGTGTTATAAATCTAGCTAATTTTTAATTGAAATAATTCTCCATGTGTTTTTAAAGTTAAAAAATATGTGAATACCTGGCTCCCTTTCTCTGTAGCCTATTCACCACATGTATTTTATATGCACATATAGAATCCTACATGGTATCACACGTAGATTCTTGTGAGGTGGCTGACTTAGCAGATTCAAATTGTGAGAAGAGATCACTTCTCCTAAACGCTGTTGGAACTGAAAATTCAACGTATGGGGGAGCCTCCTAGTAGAAAAATATTATACATAAATCCATGTTAAGTAAAATAAATATTTTTGCATCAGTGGATGATATATATTTCATGAAGAATTTCGATTGGCATATATATTGCTACGTTTTATTGTCTGTGTTTGTGTTTTTTTTTTTTGTGTGTATATATATATATATATATATATATATATATATATATATACTCTCCAAATTTTTCAAAATATAAAATATATGTGTCCTATATACACTACCTGAATTCATTCATGTTCATGTATGTGGATTCATAATCAACTTTTCACAAGATTATTCTCAGAAATATACATCCACCTGAAATACATATTTGTTTTCTAGTACTGAAAAGTAACTTCAGTGAATGGTGCATAAAATCCTAATATTTCTACAGTAACTGACTCAGTTTAACATCAATGCAAATAGATTCCTATGGGACATGATGTGTATTTTGAAGTTCATTTTATTTAACACTGGTACATTACTGTTTCTTCAGTTTATGCACACCATAGGATATATATTTCATCCACAGGTTCACAAATTAATAGGCATTTGTTTCACTTTCAATCATTTCCTGCTTCAGAACACATGTATTCCTCCAGGTTTCTTGACTGTTCTTCTCATGAGACTTCTTTCCAAACACATTATTTTCGATTTCCATAAAAATTTGAAGCAAAACTCCCACACTCTTCATGATAAACCATAACCCTAAAATTACCATTAGATGTATAACTGGTTGGAATGAATGATTGTATATCAATATAAGATTTCCTGTATATTTTCAGATAACAATTCAATCCATTATTTAAAGTTGGAACCAGTTATATAATTTATGTTGAGTGTCTATATGGAAGAAGCTGAAGGCCATTTTAGAGGGTTTTGGTTTTAATTGTGGTCATTTGTTGGTGGTTGGAAGAGATGACTGGGTCCACCTGGGCTTGAACACTGGTGTGATTCCCCATGAGACTGAGTTCTGGAACCGAACTCAGAGAAGTATTGCCATGAAGTCATGTTGGGGTTTTAGGAGGCCACGTATGAGAGTCGCCCTAGGAAACTGAGTTCTAGGCCCAGGATGGCTTCCCACATCGCCATGGGAATCTCATCCAGGATATTACATGATTTTATTTTTAAAGAGTTGGCAGCCATAATTAAGAGACAAAACACACATGGATCTCACATTGTAGACCTCAATGGGCCTGGCTTCATGTGACCTTTTGCCCCCTCTTTGGGAAGCCTTGCCTGTGAGAGTTCTCCAGAGGTTTCATTCAAATGAGCTTCCTCAAAATTTTATGGTTCCTGGATGAATGGGAAACTCACAGTGGCTCCAAATTCATCCTTGAAAAATGGCGAGATAAATACCATGAAATTTTGGACATTCCCTTGACCAGGTGGCACTGGAAAACATTTCCATGTCCTATTGCTGATCAGGAGTATACCAGACAGTGCCTTGATTGACTGGGTTCCATGAAAATGTTGTAGAACAGAGATGCCAGTAATTTGGAGCCTTCTGAGTAGTGAGCCTAGAGTAGTGGTTAGCAAGTGTGTGATAATACATCTGTGCTGTGGCCATGGAGATCTGCCATTGGCTTCCAAATGTCCTGTGACTGACATGGTGCAGCCAGCAGACAATTATATAAAAAGGCATCTTGGTATATGGAGACGTTTCTGGGCAATGTTCAGAATCAGGTTGCTATGGACAAGGGCGCAAGCTATGTGGGATAGAAGCCTGATTGGTGCGTTCTCCAGCAGACACTGACCAACCACATGTGACAGAATGCCGTGCAGCACTGCGACCCATTTGAACTCCTTGTATTTTGTGAAGCCAATACCAAACTCCCATTGTAGCAGCAAGAAAGACCATTAAAAGTGGAGTATGACCAAAGGGCTTCACAGTCCACACGGGGAGAGGCTTAGCCCCAATGGCCATTGTTTACCTACAAAAAGAGAATTCATCACTGCTGCACCATGTTCATTGGAAAATAAGAATACATGTCCTTCAGGTCACATAGATGCATATCTAGCTTTGATGGTCTCACTACAAAGGAACCTAAAGCTACTGACAACAACATATATTTCAAGTGCCCAGCCTCAGAGGCAGTTTCTCAAAATGTCTTTAGGCCAGGAAACCTCTATATTCATAGACACAGCGTACAACTTTTTGTACCCCCAATACTAATTTATACGTCTTCAAAATATTGCTCCCAGAAATGGTTACGAGAAATACTCATGTCACCTGATCTACATATACATTGTATCACAGTAATATTCTGAACACAAAATACAAAGGTCACACTTATGATTGTACCAAAACCTAAATGGAAAGTGAACCTGCATTACTAAAATCATCCATGTCCACTTGCCTAATGCTCTCAAATGTCAATCCTATTGATGACTACATATTTCTTTTTTCCTAAGATTATATAATTAAAGTCAACCCTGTTGAATGTGTAATCCTATCACTAACTTTATGCTTTGCCTGATTTATAATGTCTCTATTGATATCTGCTTTCCTACATGTTTTCTCCAGTTCATCATTGTGACTGACTCTTCACATGTGCTGACATTTACATTCACTCTCTACATGAAACCCTATTGCTAAAAGACTTTTTTTCCAAATCCAATATTCACTCTTCTTCCTAAACCTAAAAACTATATTCCTAATCTTACTGACTATCCCGTTTTGAATGGATGTTTTTTTCTACATTCAATCATCCAAGTAAATGTCAGGTGAGTGTCGGAGGAAGAGACCACCCAGAATCTATCTCATGCAACAGCAAAGGGTTTATTGGGGGGTCCCGCGTGCTGGTGCTCATACCTCACTTGAATAGAGCAGAGAGCGCTGAGAACAGCTTAAGCAGAGCTTATATACTTTCCTTGAAGAGGGCAGGGAGGGAATTTTATTAATGGATCAGGGCGAGTGGGCAGTTTGCGCGCAACCGGGTGAGGGAGTGCATTCTGTAGTTTGGCCGTTGGGGACAGCACATTCTGGGAACAAGATTAGCAAACATTTCTCAAGATTTCAACAGTGTTTTGTTAAGCATACAGAAAAACAGGAAGTGACAAGTGCCTATTTTATTAACCTTTCATTCCCCACTTCTTCTTCTGGCTACTTTTAGTCATAAAAGTGATCATTGGGGGGTGTCACATTTTATGTCTGCTAGTGGGGTATTAACATAAGTTTAACTTGTCCAATTTGAGATTGGAGAAAAGAAATTACATGGTTGAGCAAACAGAGTTTATAGTTAGCAATAATATGAGGAATACACAATTTGAAAGGGCTACCAGTCTTTTCCAGTTTCCAGCCAGAGTCTCAACAGGCCGCAGGCTTGAGATGAGAGGTATGAATCCAGGAAATGATTCTGTCTACCTTTTCCGCTGTAGGTGTTATAAGTAGCACCTGGTATGGTCCTTTCAAGCGGGGTTCCAGGGATGACACCTGATGTCGTCTTACATAGAAGAAGTATCTTACTTGATGTTGATTTGGAGTCCTCTCATCCCCAGGTTGTTAGGCAGTGGCCATCTGTTTTCACAGGTATCCTGAGTTCTTTCAAGAGCTTTAAGTCTGTCAAGCAAGGGGGTGTGAAAGGGATCGTTAGGTCTTAGAGTTGGAGTTAGGTCCCTTACTGGAGGAGGGGCACCATAGAAAATTTCATAGGGGGTGAGGTTACACAAAGAAACAGAGGGAGTATTTCTTGCATGAAACAGTTCATAAGGCAGTAGCATAGTCCAATATTTTATGCCGGTCACTAAGCTTAATTTCGTTATGGTCTCTTTAATGGTTCTATTCATTCATTCTGCCTGTCCTGAACTCGGGGGTCTATAAGCACAATGTAACTTTCAATAAATCCCCAAGGTCCTGGCTAACCCCTGACTTATGTGGGTTATGAACGCGGGTCCATTATAACACCCTATTACTTTAGGCAGGCCGTATCTTGGAAAAATATCTCCCAGGATCTTCTTCACCACAATTTGCACTGTTTCTTTTTTTTTCTTTTTTTCCTTTTCTTTTTTCTTTTTTTTTTGGTGGGAAAGGCTTCAATCCATCTGAAAATGTATCTACAAAGACTAGGAGATATTTAAGTCCATAACTTGCTGGCTTTATTTCAGTAAATTACACTTCCCAGAATTGTCCTTGTCTGGTTCCTCATAGGTGCTTTCCTGCAGGAAGCTTGGAAGGATAAGAATTAACCAATTGATGGACCTGACAGGCTTTTGTTAACCATTCAGTTATTTCCTTTAACTGTGAGTCGGTTAGTGGAAAACTCTGTTTTTGATCCTTCATGAATGAATGTAGTTTCTTTGAACTAAGGTGAGTGATTTGGTGTACATTATCTACTGACATAGTTAGAGCTGTGAATATAGGAGTTTTTACTGAAGGATTTAGAAATTCCACTTGGGGGCCTTCAGGGTTAAAAGTAATTTTGGCCTGGAGCTTGCTGAGCAGAACTCTGCCCATCAATGGGGCCGGGCATTCTGGAATTACTAGGAAGAAGTGATGGATTTTTACTTTCCCCTGGTCCCAGGTCCTCTTAGTTGTCCAAGCCCGATATTTACTGCAATTAGCCCCTTGAATTAGAGACCTTTTATTTGATAGAGGGCAAAATGGGGCCTTAATGGCTGAGTATATTGCCCCTGTATCCACTTCAATGTTTACTGGGGTGCCCTCCACTTCAAAAGTTAACCTGAGCTGGGGGAGGGGATCTGATCCCCAACTTTCTTAGTCATCCTCCAGAGTCAGAATGGCTGGCTGGCGTGGCTGTCTCTTTCTAAGGCTCTCTTTGGCCGAGTGTCCTTTTTCTTTACAGTAGGCACATTGATCTGAGGCCAGGGGTGGCCTCTAGTTTGGGCCCAGGTATCCCTTCCTGTCTCCATGTTTCTTATTTCTGGCCTATTTGTTGTTGTGACCAGGACCTTAGTCAATTCCTTAGTCTGTCTTTTGTTTCTTTTATCCTCCCTTTGCTTCCTTATCTTCTTCAGTTTCTCTCGTATAGTATACCTTTTTGGCTTCGCTGACTAAATCTCTCAAAGTCATATCTTGTAATCCATCTAAGTGTTTTAAATTTCTTTAAATATCCAGGGCAGCTTGCCCAATAAAGGCCATCATGACAGATGCCTTTTGAGCCTCTGCCTGAGTATCAAAAGGAGTATATCTCCTATATGCCTCCATTATTCTCCCTAGAAACATAGAGGGAGATACGTCAGGCCCTTGAATAAACTCTATTACCTTGGCCAAATTAGTTGGTCGCCTAGCAGCCACTAAGATACCCGCTATTAGAGCCCGGAGATAAGTGAACAGATGCTCCCTACCTTCAAAGGTATTGGGGTCCCTGTTTCGTCGATTCTAGGGAAAGCCGGGTTGAATATGTTGGGAAGTTGTGTCAGTCACCCACCTGGTCTGAGGATATTATTTTCTAGCTTCCAGGAGGATTCTCTTTTGTTCCTCTGTCATGAAGAGAGTCCCTAGGTGTTGTTGGCAGTTATTCCAAGTAGGCTGGTGTGAAAACATCTATGAATCAACCACACCTGAGAGACGAGTGGGGTCCTCGGTAAAAGGGGGATTGTTATTTTTCCAGTTATATAGGTCTGAAGAGGAGAAAGGCCAATACTGGTAGGCTTGCATTTTTTCCCCATGACCATCATCAATCATTGGCACATAGGGACGGAGGGGGAGCATCACGGGAGTTCCAGGGTTTTCAATCATTCATTGCCAGTGAGTTCCTTTAGCCGGGCCAGGTTCCTCCAGGGGAGGAGGGGCTGTGTGTGCCACGGGGGAGTTTTCTGGAGGGTGCTGGGCTAGCTTAGCTTCCTCCAATGGCGGAGAGGCTGAGTCAGCAGCAGGGGAATCACTTAGAGGGTGTTGGGGGTTGGGAGACCAGGGCAAGGGATAAGGAGAGGGATGAGAGTCCAGTAGAGTTAAATCTTGTGACTTAGGCAGAAAAGAGGGTGGAGGAGGAGGAGGAGCAGAGGGTTTGAGAGATCGTGGGGGAAAGATTAGGAGCGGGGGCAGGGGCAAAGAAAGGCTTCACCCATGGAGGAGATTTGCAGAGGTAATGCCGGGTTAAGATATATGGCTTTTGATCTGGATGGCTATGTGGCCCTTTCTGAAAGACAATATCTCTGACTTTTTAAATTACTGAGAAGTAGAAAAATTCTTCTAAGGGCCATCCGAATCCAAAGGTGGGCCATTCTGAGGCACAGAGAGTCTGCCAGGTCCAGCGGTTTACTGAAAAAGAAAGATTCTGAGCCCTTAAGCGGAATTTGGTCCAGTGATCAAGGGTCAGGGACAGAGGCATTGAAGTGCTCTTTCCCATAATGAAAAATGCACAAACAGTAAAAGCAATGACACATGGCACAGACAAGACAAGACAATAAAGACAGGCAATGGACGTCCAACACTGAGACGAGGACTGAGTAGCCGGCAATACCTGATGGGCTGGCAATATCAAATCTGAAACAAAATATCACTGAGTTAAGGAGACTATTGTTCCTCGATTTTCAGAGTCCTCTGGGGTGTCCCTCAGGGTGGTTGCCTGTGGCTCTGTGACACATCTGTCAGCCACCGTGAGAGAGAGCTCACGCTCTTTATTGACAGCCATTTTGCCAAGACCTAACCTGAAACCTGACACCAGAAAGAGGCGCCTTACGAATCCCGAGAGGAGCCTGTTGGGGTCTCTCGTCCGCTGCTCCCAGAACTCGGTGGAACCTCCATATGTAAAGGTCGGACGAGTGTCAGGCAAAGAGACCTCCAAGAGACTGTCTCATGCAAAAGCAAAGGGTTTATTGGGGGTCCAGCATGCTGGGGCTCAGAGCTCACTTAAATATAGCAGAGAGTCCTGAGAACAGCTTAAACAGGGCTTATATACTTTCCTTGGGGAGGGCAGGGAGGGAAGTTAAGTATACAGAAAAACATGAAGAGACAACTACCTATTTTACTAACTTTTCACTAACGACTATACTTTGCCAGATTTCCTAATGTCTCTATTGATATCTATTTTCCTACATACTTTTCCCAGTTCATCTTTGTGACTGACTCTTCACATGTGCTGACATTTACATTTACTCTATACCCAAAAGGCTATAGCTAAAGAACTTTTGGTGCAAATTCTATACTCACTATCCTTTCTAAACTACCGACTATCTTCGTAATCTTACCGACTATCACTTTTTGACTGGATGTTATCTTTGACAATCAATCATCCAAGGCAGAAGGTCCAATGCAATTGTATATCGATGTACCTGAGACATCTGTGCAGAAAATATATCAAAGCTAAGTATCACAATCAAGGTCCTAATACACTTCTGGGTTTTAAATCTTACCTAGATTTCTGTTTTCATACTTATATTTTACCTATATATTCTTGTAATTATCGCAGGTTATCAATACCATTTTTCATCCAGCTGAATGATTCCTAACCCAAATCAAACCTGTTATTAACCCTAACCATTCACTGTTGCCTCAATCTAACTTTACAGAAGAGCAGGGACAGAGATGGTCTTACAATACAAAAATGTAGGATTCATTCCAACTACTGAGAAACTCAAAGGTCCATGCAAAAATGATCCCTGCAGAAGTTGTAGGAAGCTATGTAGGAACTGAGAGAGCAAAAGTCATCTTCCATTGTAAAAAACCTGGTCAGGATGAAGGAATGTGTCTGAATCAGCCTCTGTCTTCTTAATTTAGAGAAGAAGGACCAAACCAGGCCTGTGTTGAGAGCTGTTCCCGGGTGCCTATGGTTGATATACCATTCTAAGTTGTGAAAGTGTCACAGGAAGTAGGGGCAGCCTCAATTTCATGGGACCCTTTGAAACAACTGTTAGGACAACGTGGTTGCCAAGGCAGTGACCTTATTCAATTCCTGAAGGAAGTGACCTCACCTAACATCCTTAGTGACAGAACTCTCTGAACTTGGGATCCAGGAAGCCAGTCACCCAAATCCACTCCCAGTCCCACTCCCAGGGGTCTCAATTTCTTGGATTTACCAAGGACAGATTTAGTCTTTCTTGGTACATACTGATGTGAGGAAGGCCAAATGCCAGAAAGCTCTGAAAAGTCGCCTTTACTGAGAAAGCAGGTATTGGATCACCGCTGGCTCCTCAGTACTTCACAATGTTGACCAAAGAGACCAGATCTGAGACAGGACAGGCCATTTTGGGGGAAGAAAATATGGCCCACAATCAGAGAAACTCTGGATAGTCACAGACCTACTTTGGGGAAGGAGGTGCCTTTGTGGGTGTGGGTGTGAGTTTGTGGATTTGTCTCATGTTCTCAGAATAGGTAGGAAAGTCGGTATGTTTGATTTGGTGTAGACTGTTTCGAGTAAGTCGTTTGACAAGGCGAGTGTTTCTATGTCTGTGTATCCCACGGTGTCCATGGTTGTAGACATTAGAAAAGAGAATGCATCAATTGATATGTCCTGTCTAGTTGAAAGCTTCCCAGCATTCATCCTGCCCAATTTATGAATGGATTTCAGCTTGCCTTATCGATGGGCAACACTTGCTATCTTTCAAAGTTTCTGCTTTCTTCCTGAATTCTGGCCACTCTCCAGAATAGGCTCATGGTTTTGTGTCCAATATATGTACCACTTCCAAGCCCTGTGACATCGTCATGTACTGGATAGCTGAAGGGAATGGCGAGCATCTCAGAAAACTCTGATACCAGTGTGATCAGGATAGTCTCAGTGGAGAAAACCTTTGGGCCTTTTAATTATCAATTGTTCTGCTGCCCTCAATGTCTGAAAGGTCTTTGCCTCAGGCCACCCCTTTTTGATGCCTGAAAAAAACTGTTTTCACATGGAAATGAATGGGCATCACCTGAAACTTTTTGCTTAATTCCTTTGGAAAGGATGTGTCTGAATCAGCCTTTTGGCCCTGTGTGAAGCTTAGGCTTAGATTCTCAGCACCTGATGGATCTAAAGAAAGATTCCATGTGTGCATCCAAAACCAAAATAGCCAAAATAGCAGTCATTCTGTATGAAGTCTCTCCCCTTCCTTTGTGAGGTTCCAGACCTACATCAAGTTAGAATAGGAATGCTTTGGGTCAAATAATTTCTTCAAAGCCCTGCAGAGGCTAGCCCATAGGTGCTTGGGTTTCCTCATGTCTCCAATTCAGACAAAGAATCTAAACCCCACAGTAGTCATCAAATTGGAGAAGCAGAGAAGTATTAACAGCAGGCCTATGTGATCACACCAGGTTCACAGGAAGGGTGTCCAAGCCACCCTGATTTTAGGCAAATTAGGGGCAAGGGAGATTATTTTGGAGACTGTCTTGGTCTGCGCCCCTCATCGAAACATCCAACCAGAGGTTATGAAGAGTTTTTATATGAAATATCATGAGGACCATGTGGGAGTGTGTTGGTTTTAATTGTGGTCATTTGTGTGGTGGTTGGAAGAGATGACTGGGTCCACCTTGACATGATCTCTGGTGTGATTCCCCTAAGAGACTGAGTTCTGGAACTGACCTCAGAGAAGTATTGCCATGAATTGTGTTGGGATGTTAAGAGACTACGCATGAGAGTCGCCCTTGGAAACTGAGATGTATGCCCAGGTTGTATTTCCACAAAGCACTGGGAATCACAGCCAAGATATCACATGATTTTATTCTGAAAGACTTGGCAGCCATAGTTGAGAGTCAAAACACACATGGACCTTACATTGTAGACATCAATGGGCCTGGATTCACGTGACCATTTAGCCACACTTTGGGAAGCCTTGCCTGTGAGAATTCTCCATTGTCTTTTATTGACATGAGCTTCCTCAAAATTTATTGGTTCTGGATTGATTTGAAACGCACAGTGCATCCAACTTCATCTTTCAAAAATGGCTAGATAAATACCAAGAAATTTTTGAAATTCCCATGACCAGGTGGCACTGGAGAACCTTTGGATGTCCTGTTGCTGATCATGAGTATACCAGACAGTGCCTTGATTGACTGGGTTTCATGAAAATGGTGTAGAACAGAGATGCCAATAAATTGGAGGCTGCTGAGTACTGGGCCTAGAGCAGTAGTGGTCAGGTGTGTGATAAAACATTTGTGGTGGGGCCATGTGGATCTGCCATTAGCTTCCAAGTGTCTTGTGACTGAAATGGTGCAGCAAGCAGTCCCTTCTATGTAAAGGCATCTTGTAATATTGAGAAGTCTCAGGGCAAGTTTCAGAATCAAGTTGCTATGGTCAATGGGGCAAGCTATGTGGGATAGAAGCATGGTTCGTGCATTGTCCTAGAGAAACTGACCCACCACACGTGACAGAACTCCCTCCAGCACTGTGTCCCAGTTGACCTCTTTGTATTTTGTGAAGCAAATACCAGACTCCCAGTGAAGCCGCAAGAAACACCATGAAAATTTTAGGATCACAAAATGGCTTCACAGTCCACACGGGGAGACACTTAGACCCAGTGGCCACAGTTTAGCTACAAATAGCAAGTTCAGCACTGCTGCTCATGTTCAGTGGAAAATAAGAAACAATGTCCTCCAGATCACATAGATGCAGACCCACCTTTATTGGTCTCACTAGAAACGAAGCTAAAGCACTTGACAAAAACATATGTTTCAAGTGCCCAACCTCAGAGGCAATTCCACAAGAAGTCTTTAGGCCAGAAGAGCTCCAGTGTGTGGAGTTTTTACCCTGTCCCTTACTTTTGGAAACTCCTTAGCATATTCCATTCCAGATATGTATTCACAGATTTTCTAACTCTTCTCCTCTAATTTTGTCTTACTTTTGGAGTAGGTAATGTCAAGCCATTGTTCTGGATGACAGTGGGAACAATTTTTTGTAGCACATATTTGCATACACATTGGATTCATTTTACAATTTTCCAGTCAAAATAGTGAATCCCTCACACTAACCCCTACGCTACTAAACTCTGACTACTAATCATAATATGATGGAGAATAATAACCCAAACAGAATTGAAATACAAGCAGTTCAGAGGAGTCATCGTGTATAGTTGGACTTGCCTTTTGCATTATATAGGGTAGGAGTTATGAATCTAGTCAATTATTTGGTTGAAAGAATTCTCCATGTTTTTTTAAAGTTAACAAATATGTGAATTCCTGTCTCCCTTTCTCTGTAGCCTGTTTAGCACATGTAATTTTATATGCACATATAGAATCATACCTGGTATCACACATATATTTTTGGTGAGGTGGCTGACTTGGCATATAGAAATTGTGAGAAGATATCACTCCTTCTAAAAGCTGTTGGAACTGAGAAGATATCACTCCTTCTAAAAGCTGTTGGAACTGAGAATTCAACCTATGGGTGATCCTCCTATTTGAATAGCATTATACATAAATCCATGTTCAGTAAAATGAATATTTTTGAATCTGTGGATGATATGTATTTCATGATGAATTTCGATTGGCATATATAATGCTACTTTTTAATGTCTCTCTGTGTGTGTCTGTGTGTATATATATATATATATATATATATATATATATATATATATCCTCCAGATTTTTCAAAATATGAAATATATGTGTCTTATTATGCACTCCCAAATTTCATTCATATTCATGTATGTGGATTTATAATCTACTTTTCAAAAGATTATTCTCAGAAATATTCATCCACCCGAAATACATTTTGGTTTACTAGTACTGAAAACTATCTTCAGTTAATTGTGCATAGAAATCCTAATATTTTGACATTGCAAGATGGCCATGAATAGAGTGCATCACACCCTTTGTACTGCGCCACTTCATATGTGAATAAGGAGTTAGAATGACGAAAAAGTATCTTGTTAGGATCTTACAGAAAAATGGGTGTGCCTGGAACCTAGAAGAATGATTTCCACCACCAAGATCCGGTAATTGAGTCTCAAACAAGAGCCAACTATGCGACCAAAGATCTGGGGTGACTGATCCGTGCGGCCCGTGCCATGGCTACAGACGGCGGGCCTCCACTGAGAAGCGACCAGCATGCAGGGAGAAACGTTGCTGCAAATTCTGTGGAATCCGGCTGGCTCACCCGCCACTGAGCCCGGGGCTGAGCTCGGGATTTCAGATGGGGAAGAAAGCACTACAGTTCTATCCCTCACAACCGAAACTCCATCGAGGAAACCAACGGCCACCATCTTGGAGAGCTGAAGTATCCACCGCCACTCTCCGACAGATTGCAACAACAAAACAGGTGTGTGTTACTCAGCTTATCTCCCATACAGCAGGTAATTTGCAAAAATTCTCTCTTAGGCTTTCCGGGGGAGGGATTACCAGAGAAAGCCTTCACAAAGACGGGGGGAAAACTAGTGGCACCTGACCTTCAACTTCCCCTCCCATCACCGGTGAAAACAAAACTTGTCTAGCCAGCGCAATGGGTGGGGCAAGCGGAAAAATTCAAAACAATAGAGTGCCAGGGTTCCCAATAGACACCCTCCACACCCAAGAAACGGCAGGCAAAGAGTACAGTTTGATCTGCCAAGAGGCATCACTCAGGGGAAATCTGGTGTAGCAGGGGAAATCAGGACTCGCAGAGGAAACCAGGGGACTAGAGGACAGACCCGCTTGACTAGGCGGCTGGAGAACGCCTGCCCACCAGCAACCAATCACCCGCTGGCTGCCTGCGCAATTGGGCAGCTAGCGATCACCCGTCCGCCGGTGACAGCCCATTAGCTGATTGCACGACTGGATGGCTGGAGACCGCCCGCCCGCCAGCGACCGGGAGGTGAAACCAACCAGAGACAGTCCAGTCCCACCCCCCCATTCAAACACCCCGGCAAGGAGCCTGGGGCCCGCCATAGCAGACAGGTGACATCACTGGAGTTCAGCTGTCGGAATTCCTTCCAAGCGGAATCCACTTTTGCAGGCATAGTCTACAAACACAAAAGAGAGACAACAGAGATATACTAAACCAAAAAAAATCTATTGAAGAGAGCAGAAACACAGCAATCAATAGAGCTGAAAAGTAATGTGAACATCATGAAAAAACAAGGGAAAAAAAATCTACAGGAAGACCGAGAAGCATCAGAAATAGGGATAGGGAAAAAACTCAAGGCATACCTAACTCAGATGGAAAGGAATATTAGAGAAGACATGAGGCAGCAAGTCCAAGCAATAAAAGTATATTTTGAAAATCAAATAAACAAACAAATTCAAATGGCAAAGAACGAGTTTTACCAGGAGATAGAGATCTTAAAAAGAAATATCAAACAGTAATCCTAGAAATGCAGAAAACTATAAACCAAATTAAAAACTCAAACGAAGAATATTACAAATAGACTAGATCAATTAGAAGTTAGAACATCAGATAATGAAGACAAAGTTTATCAACTTGAAAAGAATAGAGTAAACACAGAAAAGATGCTTAAATCCCATGAGCAATCTATTCAAGAGATATGGGATGTCATAAAAAAAAACAAATTTGAGTGTCATCTGGATAGAAGAAGGCATAGAGATTCAAACCAAAGGAATGGACAACATATTAAATGAAATATTTCTGGAAAATTTCCCAGAGATGAAAGATGGAATGAATTGCCAAATCCTGGAAGCCTACAGGACCCCAAGCATTCAAAACCATAATAGACCAACTCCAAGACAAATAATTATGAAGATAGCCAGAACAAGGACATACAGAAAAAAGAGAGAATATTAAAAGCTACGAGAGAAAGTAGGCAGATTACATTCAGGGGTAAACCAAAAGTTAACGACTGATTTTTTATCACAAATTTGAAAGCAAGAAGATCCTGGAAAAAAGTATTTCAAACACTCAAAAAAATTGGATTCCAACCAAGAATACTGTATCCAGCAAAATTAAGCTTCAGATTTGACAATGAAATTTAAGTCTTTCACGATAAACAAAAGCTAAAAGAATTCACAGCCAGAACACCAGCAGTGCAAAGCATTTTGAGCAAAATACTACAAGAAGACGATTTGAAAAGTAATGCCTGAAACTAGCAGTGGGAGGTATCTCAGTAAAGGGAGAGGAAAATAACCAAAAAGTAAAAACTAACCAAAATAAATAAATAAATAAATAAATAAATAAACATGACTGGAAGTACAAATCATATTTCAATTGTAACCTTAAATGTTAATGGCCTAAACTCACCAATCAAGAGACATAAGCTAGTAACCTTAATCAAAAAAGAAAAAAATCCAACAATATGCTGCCTTCAGGAGACTCATATGATAGGTAAAGACATACAGAGGCTGAAATTAAAAGTTTGGGAAAAATCATACCACTCACATGACCCTCGGAAGCAAGCAGGAGTGGCCATACTCATATCGAATAAAATCAACTTCAACCCTACGTTAATCAAAAGGGATAAAGAAGGACACTATATACTGTTAAAAGGAACCTTGCACCAACAATGCATAACCATTATCAATTTGTATGCACGAAACAATTGAGCTGCAACACTCATAAAACAAACTCGCCTCAAGTTCAAGAGTCAAATAAACTACAACACAATAATTATGGGTGACTTCAACACACCGCTCTAGCCATTAGACAGATCCTCTAGACAAAAACTGAATAAAGAAACTATAGAATTCAACAGCAAAATCAGTAACCTAGACTTCACCGACATATATAGAATATATCAACCATCAAAAAGTGGATACACGTTCTTCTCAATAGCACATGGATCCTACTCAAAGGTAGACCATATATTATGCCATAGGGCAATTATTAGTAAATATAAAGTCGTGGAGATAATACCATGCACCATATCTGATCATAATGGAATGAATCTGGAAATCAATGATAAAAAAAGGAAGGAAAAATCCTACATCACATGGAAAATGAACAACATGCTACTGAATGATAAATGGTTTACAGAAGACATAAAGGAGGAGATAAAAAAAATTCGTAGAGACAAATGACAATACAGACACAACACACTGGAATCTATGGGACACAATGAAAGCAGTTTTAAGAGGGAAATTCATTTCTTGGAGTTCTTTCTTCAAAAAAAAAAAAAAGAAAAAAACAGCAAATAAATGAACTCACACTACACCTCAAAAACCTAGAAATGGAAGAGCAAAACAACAGCAAATGTAGTAGAAGACAAGAAATAATTAAAATTAGAGCAGAAATCAAGGAAATTGAAACAAAAAAAACATTGAAAATATTGATAAAAATAAAGTTGGTTCTTTGAAAAAATAAATAAGATTTATAGACCCTTAGCCATGCTAAGGAAGAGAAGAAAAGAGAGAACTCAAATTACTAACATATGGGATGAAAAAGGCAATATCACAACAGACACTACAGAAATAAGAAGATAATTAGAAAGTATATGGAAAACCTATGTTCCAATAAAATAGATGATAGTGAAGATATCAATAAACTTCTTAAGTCATGCGATCTGCCCAGATTGAGTCAGGAAGACAGACACAATTTAAACAGAACAATAACAAAGGAAGAAATTGAAGAAGCCATCAAAATACTACCAACAAAAAAAAGCCATGGACCGGATGGGTATACAGCAGAGATCTACATAACCTTCAAAAAGGAATTAATACCAATACTTTTCAAGCTATTTCAAAAAATAGAAAAAGAAGAAACTCTTCCAAATTCATTCTATGAGGCCAATATCACCCTGATCCCAAAACCAGACAAAGACACTTCAAAGAAAGAAAACTACAGACCAATATCTCTAATAAACTTGGATGCAAAAATTCTCAATAAAATCTTGGTGAATCGAATACAAAAGCATATCAAAAAAATTATGCACCATGATCATGTAGGATTCATCCCTGGGATTCAAGGCTGGTTCATTATACGGAAATCAATAAATGCTATTCACCACATCAATAGACTTAAAGACAAAAACCATATGATCATCTCGATAGATTCAGAAAAAACATTCGACAAAGTTCAACATCCCTTTATGTTGAAAACACTAGAAAAACTAGGGATAACAGGAACTTACCTCAAGATTGCAAAAGCTATATATGATAAACCTCAAGCTGGCATCATCCTAAATTGAGAAAAGCTGAAGGCATTCCCTCTAAAATCTGGAACAAGAGGGATGCCCTCTATCACCACTTCTATTTAATTTAGTTCTTGAAATACTAGGCATAGCAATTAGACAGACAAAAGAAATTAAAGGCATAAAACTAGGAAAAGTAGAACTTAAATTATCGCTATTTGCGGATGACATGATAATATATTTAACAGACCCAAAAGGGTCTACAGAGGAACTGCTAGAGTTAATAAATGAATTCAGCAAAGTGGCAGGATATACAATCAACTCGCATAAATCAAAGGCATTGCTGTATATCAGCAGCAAAACTTCTGAAATGGAAATGAGGAAAACCACTCCATTCAAAATATCCTCAAAGAAAATAAGATAATTGGAAAAACAATTAAATAGTTGGGAAACAACCTAACAAAAGAGGTGAAAGATTTATAAATGAAAACTACAGAACCCTAAAGAGATAGAAGAGATCTTAGAATATGGAAAAATATACCCAATTCATAGATAGGCAGAAATAACATCATCAAAATGGCGATATTACCCAAATTCTCTACAGGTTTAAATTGATGCCAATCAAAATCCCAACGACATTTCTTGTAGAAATGATAAAGCAATCATGAAATTCATATGGAAAAACAAAAGACCCAGAATAGCAACAGCAATTCTAAGCAGGAAGTTTGAATCTGGAGGTATAGCGATACCAGAGTTCAAACTGTACTACAAAGCAATAGTAACAAAAACAGCATGGTACTGGTACCAAAACAGGCAGGTGGACCAATGGAACAGAATAGAGGACACAGAAACCAATCCACAAAATTACAACTTTCTTATATTTGATAAAAACCTGCAATATACGAAGGATAGCATCTTCAACAAATGGTGCTAGAAAAATTGAAAATCGATATGCAACAAAATGACACTGAATCCCTTTCTCTCGCCAAGCAAGCAAGTTAACTCAAAGTGGATCAAGGAGCTAGATATCAAATCAGAGACACTGCATCTGATAGAAGAAAAAGTTGGCTACGATCTACATACTGTGGGGTCGGGCTCCAAATTCCTTAATAGGACACCCATAGCCCAAGAGTTAATAACAAGAATAAATTAATGGGACTTACTTAAACTAAAAAGTTTTTTTTTTCTCAGCAAGAAAAACAATAAGAGAGGTAAATAGAGAACCTACATCCTGGGAACAAATTTTTACCCCTCACACTTCAGATAAAGCCCTAATATCCAAAATATACAAAGAACTCAAAAAATTAAAAAATAAGATAACAAATAACCCAATCAACAAATGAGCCAAGGACCTGAACAGACACTTCACAGAGGAGGACATACAATCAATCAACAAGTACATGAAAAAATGCTCACAATCTCTAGCAGTCAGAGAAATGCAAATCAAAACCACCCTAGGATACCATCTCACTCCAGTAAGATCGGCAGCCATTAGGAAGTCAAACAACAGTAAGTGTTGGCGAGGATGTGGGGAAAAGGGGACACTTGTACACTGCTGGTGGGACTGTAAATTGGTGCAGCCAATTTGGAAAACAGTATGGAGATTCCTGGGAAAGCTGGGAATGGATCCACCATTTGACAAAGATATCACCCTTCTTGGACTATTCTCTGAGCATCTTAAAACAGCGTACTATTGGGATACTGCCACATCAATGATCATAGCGGCACAATTCACAATAGCTAGACTGTGGAACCAACTTAGATGCCCTTCAATAGATGAATGGATAAAAAAATGTGGAATCTACACACAATGGAGTATTACGCAGCACTAAAAATTACAAAATCATAGAATTTGCAGGGAAATGTATGGCTTTAGAGCAGAATATGCTAAGCGAAGCTAGCCAATCCTTAAAAAACAAATGCCAAATGTCTTCTTTGATATAAAGAGAGCAACTAAGAACAGAAAGGGAGGAAGAGCATGAGGAAAAGATTAACATTATACAAAATGAGTGAGGGGAGAGAAAGGGAGAGAGAACAGAAAGCATATGCAAATGGTAGGAAACCCTCAATGATACACAAAATTACACATAATAGGTTGTGAGGGGAAATGGGAGGGAAATAATGGAGAGAATTAAACAACAGCACATGAGGTAGAGAGGGAAGATGGGAGGGGAGGGGAGAGGGGATAGTAGGGGATAGGAAAGGTAGAAGAATACAACAGTCACTAATATGCCATTATGTAAAAATGTGAATGTGTAACCAATGTATTTCTGCAATTCTTATTTGGGGAAAAAAATGGGAGTTCATAATCCAAATGAGAAAAATGTATCAAAGATGATATATCATGAACTTTGTAATGTTTTGAACAACCAATAAAAATAAATAAATAAATAAAGGTTTAAAATTCAGTGGGAAGAAATCAGCTAAAAAAGTGTTGAGATGCATTCATTTTTCTTAGCAGAAACTTTGTTTTGTGTAGTTGTAACTATCACAAATTTATTTTACCAGAAATTTGGCTTTTGAAAATGCACATAAATTGAGATTAAAGGATAATTCACCTACCTTCATGAAAAATTCATAGCATTTCCTATATTTTTCATATTTCATTTTTTTAGTTAATATTTTGTCATGAACCAGGTCTAGCCTTAGGCTATTCTTCCAGAATACTACCTCATCTGACAAGTTCGTAAAATGTGTTGGATTTTTCTTTTCTTCTTTTATTTAATTGTTTCTAGCTAATAATGTGTATTTCTCCTTATCTTTATTTGGACATACATACCCAACTATATCTTTGCATTTTATGTTTTACTGGGGAAGAGACTCATCAAAAGCTTTTTGTTATATGTATTAACAATCAAACATTCAGAGCATGCAATTATTCTTAATTTTGCATGAAAATATCTTTGCACAATTTTTCTTATAAAGATTTAGAATTATTAATAATGTCCCTGCTGTAATAAGTAACTACTAACAAGAAGAATTAAACAATTGACTTTATATCAATTATGAATATGAAACGTACTAAAATAAATATTTGGCAATTAATACACAATTGATAGAAATTGAAATCACGAGAAAGCCATTTAAAATGTCAGTGCATATGGTCCTTAAATAATAGGTTTTTTAAAAAATTTTTCTCTAATTCATAAGATATATTATGCCATATTATCGCTTAATGTGATATAAAACCTTAAATTATCAGTATAGATAAATAAGAAAGAAACCTGTTTACTTAAATATGTTTAATTGATTTTCACTGTAAGATGTTAATTCTGGAAGACTTGAGAATTAAGAAAGATATGGTCTATATTATATCTAACAGGCTAATCAAAGTACTTTTAAATATAAATGTATATATACATATATAATATATGTAATGCATATGCATGAATATAGATACATATATATAATAAATGTATAGTGATATATCTATCAGGTGATTATAATTTTAACGTTTTCTCAAGAAAAAAGAATGACTATAAAAAACAGTCTTAAATTTAAATTTCATAGCAAGATACTGTTTGTAATGACATGAGAGAAAAATTGATATGGATGGAAAATGAAAAAGGAAGAGAGAGAAGGGGGAAAATGAGGAAGAAAGTGAGTAAAGAAGAGGGAGAGGCATATTCGATGTTAAGAAAAAAGTGGAGGGGCTGGGTTTATGGCTCAGTGGTAACATGATTGTCTAGCATGTGTGAGGCACTGGGTTCTATTCTCAGCACCACATAAAAATAAACAAAATGAACGTCCATCAACAACTGAAAAACAAAAAATAAAAAAGTAGAAATATTACCAAAATTCCAAGCTTTGTTGAATGTTAAATAAAAAACAATATGTTACATAGCCTTATGTAATTTCTAGACTCCCCAAAATAGTCATTAAATGTTAGATCATTAGTGCTATAACTAAAAATCCATTGTTCCTTCCTCTACATTCTGTGGCATGCTAGTACTAAAATAAATTGTATTATAACACCCCCCCCCCCAAAAAAAGCCAAATCATAATATTTCTACAGTAACTGACCCGAGTTTAACATCAATGCAAGTAGATTCCTATGGGACATGATATGCATTTTGACGTTCATTTTTATTCAACACTGGAACATTACTATTTCTTCAGTTTATGCACTTCATAGGATACATATTTCATCCACAATTTAGCAAATTTATACTCATTTGTTTAACTTCAAATCACTTCCTGCTTCAGTACCCATGTATTCCTCCATGTTTCTTGACTGCTCTTTTCATGAGACTTCTTTACAAACACATTATTTTCGATTTCCATTATCATATTTGAAGCAAAACACCCGTCATGATAAACCATAACCCTAATATTACCATTAAATGTATAAGTGGTTGGAAAGAATGATTGTATATCAATATAAGATTTCTTACTTAGTTACAGATATCAATTCAATACATTATTTAAAGTGGAACCAGTTATATTATTTATTCACAGTATGGTCTATTCATGTATCATCTCTATATTCATAGACACAGGGTACACCTCTTTGTACCCCCAATACTAATTTATACATCTTCAAAATATTTCTCCCAGAAATGGTGGAACAAATACATGTAACCTGATCTACATATACATTTTATCACAGTAATATTCTGAACAGCAAAAAGCAAAGTTCACACTTATGATTGTACCATACCTAAATGGAAAGTGAACATGGATTACTAAAAATATCCATGTCCAGGTTGCCTAATGATCTCAAATGAAAATCCTATTGGTGACTACATATTTGTTTCTTCCAAAGATTATATATTCAAACTCAACCCTGTTGAATATGTCTAAAGCTGTCACTCACTTTACACTTTGAATGATTTTGTAATGTGTCTATTGATATCTGCTTTCCTACATATTTTCCCCAGTTCATCATTGTGACTGAATCTTCACATGTGCTATCACTAACATTCACTCTCTAACCGAAACCCTATTGCTAAAAAACTTTGGTCCAAATCCTATATTCACTCTTCTTCCTAAACCTACCTACTGTCTTCCTAATCCTACCGACTATCCCTTTTTGACTGGATGTTCTCTTCTACATTCAATCATCCAAGGTACAAGGTCCTATGCCATTGTATATCGATTTATCTGAGACATCTGTGCAGAACGTAATTCAATGCTAAGTATCCCAATCAAGGACCCAATGACCTTCTGGGCTTCAATTCTTACTTAGATTTCTCTTTTCGTTCATATATTTCACCTCTATATTCTTATAAATATCGCAGGTTCCCAATACCATTGTTCATCGAGCAGAATGGTTCCTAACCAAAATTGAAAATGTTATTAACACTAACCATACACTCTTCCCTCAATCTAACTTTACAGAAAAGCAGTGACAGTGTTGGTCTTACAATTCAGGAATGTATGGGATCTTCCACCTGATGAGAACCTCAAAGGTATGTGCAGAAATGATCCCTGGAGAAGATGTAGGCAGCTATGAAGGACCTGAGAGAGCAAAAGTCATCTTCCATGGAAAACAACATGGTAGGATGAAGTTTGGTGTCTGAATCAGCCTCTGTCTTCTTAATGTAGAGAAGACGGACCAAACCAGGCCTTATGGAGAGCTGTTCCTGAGAGCCTATGGATTATATCTCATTCTAACTTATGAAAGGGTCACAGGAAGTAGGGGCAGCCTCCATCTAAAGGGACCATAAGAAGCAACTGTTAAAACAAAGTGGTTGCCAAGGCAGTGACCTCATTCAGTTCCTGAAGGAAGTGACCTCATCTCACTTCCTTGGTGTTGGAACTCTCTGAACTTGGGATCCAGGAAGCCAGGCACCCTGAGCCAGTCCCAGTCCCAGTCCCAGTTGTCTCACTTGTTTGGATTTACCAAGGACAGGGTCAGTCTTTCTTGGTACCTACTGATTTGAAGATGTCCAAATGCCAGAAGAGCTCTGAAGAGGGGCCTTTCCTGAGAAAGAAGGTAGTGGCTCACCGCTGGTTCCTGTCAACTTCACAGAGTTGGCCAAGGAGACCAGATCTGAGAAAAGACAGGCCATTTCGGAGGAACATAGTATGGCCCAGCAGTCAGAGAACACTCCGAATAGTCACAGACCTACTTGGGGGAAGGAGGTGCCTTTGTGGGTGTGGTTGTGGGTTTGTGGTTTGGTCTCATGTTCTGAGAATAAGTTTTTTCAGATATCAGCTCCGGAGCCCAGGAATTAGTTCTCATTGGGGCTAAGGTTCCCCACCAGCGAGATTTGAAATTGGCGCTGGCTGCATTGTTAACAAGGGCGGGGACTTTTCACGCCACTGCAGAAAAGAAGAAGGTAGGAAGAAGAAGTCCTTAGGCGCCATGTTGGGGTTTTTCTCTGGGGTATGGCTGCCATTTATACTTTTCCTAACATTCCTCCCTTTTTGTTTTTTTAGAAATTGGGGTGTTGTTTGTCATTTCTGGCTGATTCCTGCTGTGTAGGGGTGCTGTGGGGCCTAGAAAGGGAAGTGGACGAATGCTCGGGGGGCAGGTCTTGGGATATCATGGCAGCCAGAAATAAAACCCAGTGCTATAGATAGCTACTTCAGTAGGGGTAAAGTCTATGAAAGTTCCCTGATGCCACAAGTTGTCGATGGCATGAAACCAGTCCTGGATGGAGGAGATTGTTGGTATCAGCCACTGGTCCTGTAACAGAGACTCAAGGAAATACTGGAAGCGTTGCCTGGACATGGCGTCACCAGCACCTGAAGAAGATCAGAGCGAATAAAAACAGAATGAAGATAAAAATTAAAGCAAAGGTCAATTTTTGGCAGAAGTTCCATGTTGGGGGACTGACATAGAAGAGGCCAAGGGCCATGAGGAAGCTTAGAATGTCATAAAGACTCATGAATCCAGGATGGCAGATTAGGAGGTTCTCCAAGCTCGTTGTCTCCCGCTGTCTAATGTACGTTGCATTCCATCGTGCCTGGTAGTGAGCTTCATCACTGAGTGAACTGTTCTCTTGGAGATGTTAGGGGTTCATCGGTCATCAGAGGCTGGTAGTGCCTAAGCAAAAGCTGGTTGAAATTTTGATTAAAAATTTTTTGCAGTTGGGTTTGAAGGAACTTCATTATGCATGGCAAGAGAGCACAAAAAGGGAGCATCCCAATAAGGGGCCCCAAGATAGGTAGTAAGTACATGGCAAGATAGGATTGGAAGAACCCTGTTATGGGATTGGAGGAGCTAGGTTTGAGCAATTTGGTCGATAATTCCTGCAATTTAACAACATTTCTTTCTATCAGCCAAGATTCATTAACATAATAACAACATTCCTCTCTGAGGAATAGGCATGTACCCCCTTTTTCTGCAGTGAGAAGATCAATTGCCCTTTGGTTCTGTAAAGCCACGTGTGCCAATGAAGTAACCTGGCGCTGCAAGGAGCCCAGAGACTCAGCAGTGGTATCGAGTGCTTCCTGCAGTTTTTGTTGCAGGTCATTGGATGCCCATACAACATGACCTATAGCTCCACCAGAGAGTCCGAGACCCGCCACTGAGGTTGTTAAAGTGAGGCCTACAAGAACCGGCAGAAAGACTGCCCTACGGGTTCGGGAAGGTAGGGCCAACTGTCGGAATTCGGTGGGAGTATACAAAGACAGCTGAGGAACTACAGTAACCAAGAAACAGGTGCCAGAGACATTGATCATTGAGGTACTTAAAGACCCATTACACCAGAGGAAATTTCCAGGTTGCATAAACGCAGGGCTCGATTGGGTGCTTAAGCTCAAGGAACAAATTGGTAAAGGATTCATTATTGGCAGGTGGAAACAGATGAAAGCAAATAAAGCATTGGTGGAATAACTTTCCCACAGTGGGATACGTGTCACATGTAGGGGTTGTCCTTTCTTAGAGAAATTGTAGGTTTTTGCTGAAATATTTCCTGCCGCTAATGGGACCACTGCTAGAAGTGGACGACTAATTGAATCACAGAGAAAGCACTGAGAAGGAGGCACAGAAAGAGGGGTGGATTTTAATAATTGAAGAGTTTGGTGTAACAAATTGAGCCATGTGTCAGGGGGACCTGAGGGGGTTGAAGGGTCTGAATCCTTTTTGGATGAGCTATGGATAAGATCTCGAAGTTTTGATTCTGACTCCTTAATGTGTTCGACTACCTGGATGGTTGCCTTAGGTGGCATAATCAGGGTGCTGCCAACAGTCATCCACATTGTGGGTCTGGCTGAGGTTGTCCGAGCATAGACAGCAAACTCAACATAGCCCCAACGTTTGGCCTTGGGGTCAGGTATATCTAAAGTATACCATCCATTGTTATCAGATGAAGAGCCTTTATGCCACTTTAGGTAACTAGATGTCCACCCTTTTGGGTAACCAAGTGAGTGGTAAGAATAGCTACCATGTTCATCATGGAACCTGCATGACCAATAGGGGCACCCATTATATATCTCAGGCCACCAATGACAATAGTCTTTTGTTTGATCAAAAAGGAAGCAAATGAAAGGCCAGTTCCAGCTACCAGGGACGAAGGTCCTTGAAGGTGACAATTTTAGGGAAATAGAGGTGCAATTGTGGATGAAGCAAGTAGTTGCATCCACTGCACGGACCTTCTGCATGCCATGTTCTGAGTACCGTTCCTGGAGAGTGAATAAATACATGGTAGAAGAGGTGGGTAAAGACCAGTCCCGATAGAGTACAGAAAATAAGCAGAGCACAAAAAAACAAGCAGTTACAGAAGATTAGGGTGTTGGGAGAGCTCATTGTGACTTTTTTAAGAGGAATTGGGCTGCATGGAACACCGTGTGAGCTGCAACTTAAATGGGTGAGATGAGTGTGGAGAGCAGGAGTTAAGGGGAGGTTCAGGAGGTGATTCTTGGAGTTCCTCTGGGTGGTCCTGTCGTCAGCAGGTGGGACCTCCTGGTGATATGGCTTCAACCTAGAAATGTGAATCCAGGGAGTGAGACGGTTGTCTGGTAAGGAGAGTTTGGCGGCAGTGGGGGTACAGAGAATGACAGGATAGGGGCATTTCCATTTTGGGGCAAGAGTCCCTTTCTCCTCTGGGGTATTATAATAGACTAGACTCCCAGGTGTTATGGGAGGAGTGTTTGGAGAGGACACTGGGTCCGGATGAAACCAGTCCTGATATTTCCAGAGTTCCGAGCAGAGATGATATAAAAGAGGCAAAGACAAATCTCGGGTGAGAGATCCTTGTGAAATGACCAACCCAGGGGCTATAAGAGCTCTTCCATACATTATCTCAAAGGGAGACAGTAAAGATGGTTTTTAGGGAGAGCTCTGATTTGAAGCAAATCCAAGGGAAGGAGTTTGACCCAGTCTAAGTTTAATTCCATTGTCAATTTGGTAAGGACTTCCTTTAGAGTACAATTTACCCTTTCCACTTTCCCTGAAGCTTGGGGGTAATATGGAGAGTGGGAATGCCACTTGAAGGAGAGGGCTTGAGAGACCTTTTGTATGATCCTAGAAATAAACTCAGGGCCATTGTCATATTGTAGAGAAGTGGGCATACCAAACCTGGGGATGATGTCTGTCAGTAAGATTAAAGCTACAGTGGAAGCCGTTTTATTGGAAGTGGGAAATGCCTCAATCCAACCAGAGAAAGTGTCCACAAAGACAAGGAGGTATTTAGTGCGCCATACTGTGAGCATGTTGGTGAAGTCTACCTGCCAGTCAGCAGTGGGAATGTGTCCCCGGGCTTGGTGGGAAGGGAAAGGTTTGGGCCTTAAAGGAGTATAAGTGTTGGTCCACTGACAGATCTGACAATTAGAGGCTATATTCTGTAGCATGGCTTTGTCAGAGAGGGTGAGCGAGAAGAAGCTCTGTAAAAAGAGGGTCAAAGACTGAGAATTGGAAAGGAATAGATTATGAAGGAACTTGAAGAGATCCTTGTTCTTACTGGAAGAAGTAGGGGCTTCAGATGAGCTGTCTAAAGTGGCCATTATATGTCCCCCAGGGGGTCCATCATTGGAAGTGGTAGCAGCCATTTGTGCCACCTGGTCAGCTTTGGCATTGCCCTCAGTGATAAGAGAGAAGTCCTTCTGATTAGACCTACAATGGACAACTCCCACCTGGGTGGGTAAGTGGGAGGCCTCTATCAGATTTGTTATAAGAGCCAAATTAGTGATCACATTACCTTTGGTGGTAAGTAGGCCTCGCTCCTTTTATATTGCAGGATGGGATAAGATATGGAAGACATATAAAGGGTGAGGGATTTGCCTTGTGCTAGAAGGCTGGCACGAGTGGCTACTATAAGTTCAGACTGCTGGTTGGTAGTTCCTGAAGGCAGAGCTTTGGCCTCTATAATCTCAGTGGCTGATACTACAGCGTATCCAAAGTAATGAGTGCCGTTCTGCCTAAAGGAACTGCCATCAGTAAACCAGATAAGGTCAGGCGTGGCTAGTAGTCACTCAGAAATGGAAGAATGACAGGGGAGGAAATCATCTAAGGTTTCCAACCAATTATGAGTTGGTGTGTTAGACGTGGGAGTCATTGGGAGCAGTGAGGCAGGGTTCTGTGCAGAGCAGGGAAGGAAAGTAATATTAGGGTTTTCCAGAAAGGAAGTGAGGAGCGACAGAAATCTGGATGGAGGAAGGGTTTGAAAGCCCTTATAAGCTAAAAGATCCTTCAAGTGATGTGGGGAGTGGATAGTTAAAGGGGCCCCAAAAGTAAGCTTAGAGGCTTCTTTGTGTAAAATTTGTCCAGCAGCCAGAGCTCTTAAGCAAGGGGCCCACTCACGGATGATAGGGTCAAGTTGCTTGGACAAATATGCCACAGGTGCAAATGTAGGCCCATAGTTTTGACCTAAGACCCCAAGTTCTTGCCTCCCATTTTCATGGACATATACATGAAATGGTCTTGAAAGATCAGGAAGGTGAAGGGCAGGTGCCTTTAAGACAAGTTGCTGAAGCCTGCGCAAGTTGTAGTTTGGGGAGGAGGCAAGAGATTCACTAGGGGGTCCCTTTGCTAGGTTATACAGGATTTGTAAAGAAGAGAATAATTTGGGATCCAGGCCCTAAAATAACCTGCTAGTCCTAGGAATGATAGTATTTTGGCTTTTGTATGGGGCACTGGAAGATAAGAGAGGAGTTGCCTCCTATCCAGTGTTATTTTCTTTTTTCTGGGTGTAAGGCAAAAACCAAGATAGGTGACAGAAGACTGGGAAACCTGGGCCTTGTGGGGAGACTCCCTATTTCCCTTGTCTGCTAAGAAATTAAGAAGCTGAGAAGTGTGGGATTGAGAGTGTTCCCAGAGGGACTACATAGAAGAAGGTTATCGACATATTGAAGGAGAGTAGAGTCAGGACAGGTCGGGTGAAAGGATGTGAGGTCCTGGGCAAGAACTTGGCCAAAGAGATGGGGGCTATCCCTGAATCCCTGTGGGAGGACAGTCCAGGTAAGCTGATGAGAATGGCGGGTGTGAGAGTCAGTGCAAGTGAAAGCAAATATATACTGAGATTCTGAGAACAAGGGAATAGAAAAGAACGCATGTTTTAAATTTAGGACCAAGAAGTGGGTAATAGTGGCAGGGATCTGAGAGAAAAGGGTGTAAGGGTTGGACACTAGCGGGTGGATGGGGACCACAGAGGAGTTGACAAGGGGAAGGTCTAGAACCAGCCTGTAGGACACGTTAGGTTTCTTTACTGCCAGAATGGGGGTGTTGAAAGGAGAGTGTGTAGGCCTAAGATACCCCTTTCATAATAAATCCTGGATGATGGCTTCTAATCCGAGGAAGGCTGTGGTTGTGAGTGGATATCATGGTTGACTAATATATCTTGAAGGGTCCCGTAAGACAATATGAATAGGACTGCATTTAGCCATAAAGGGTGTAGTTGTGTCCCAAAACTCAGGGTTAACTGGTTTAGATAGTCGTGGGAGAGTGCATGAAGGAGGTGTATCTGCCCCTAGGAACATCATGAGGAAATGAGAGGTAGGAGAGGTGTGGGGTGATATGTGAATGGTGACTTTTAATAGTGAGAGTATGTCCCTTTCCAGAAGGGGAATGGGGCAATGGCTCATAACGAGAAAGGAGTGAGTGAAGGTAAAAGGGATTTTGAGGGAAAATACGTTTACCTCCTACCACGACAATAGGAGTTTTTGAGGGTGTGGTAGGACCCCAATACTCCCTCAAGACTGAAAAAGTGGCATCAATATCCAAGAGGAAGGTAATGAAGCGTCCATCCACCAGGAAGGTGACCCTAGGCTCTTGATTCTTGATGGTAATAGTCTGGAGGGAAGGCCCAGGGCTCCATCAATCCTCCTCTGCCAAGCCCAGGAGAGGCTGGGGTTGCCGGGTGGCTGAACAACCTCCCTTCCGGGTTGTTGGGCAGTCTGCCCCCCAGTGTCTCCTTTGATGGCATGTTGGGCAGGGGTTTTACGGTGTTCTCAGCGAAGGACAATCCTTACCACATTTGAAGAAAGCTCCAGGGGGTGTCACATTGGGACGGCGTGGTGATGGCCTTCTCTGAATGACCTGGGCCAACATTTGGAATTTGGCATTTTCAGCTCTCTGCCTACGGCAATCACTTTCATCCTCTCTACCATGAAAAACCTTTAAAGCGACAGCGAGGATTTTGGTCTGAGGAGTAGCAGGGCCCTGTTCAAGCTTTTTAAGCTTGGCTTTAATGTCAGAGTATTTTTGGGCCAGAACATATGTCATTAAGACATGACGGCCATCAGGGGTTTCTGGGTCGAGTTATGTGCACTGTTGAAGGGCCTTGGTTAGTCTATCCAGGAATTCTGAAGGTGTTTCCTCCTTCCTTTGAATGACCTCCTGCACCTTTTTAAAGTTAACAGCCTTGCGGGTGGCCTTTTTCAGGCCCGTCAAGAGGCAGGATGTAAAAAGGTCATGAGTCTGTAAGCCTTCAGGGGTGTTGTAATCCCATAGGGGATCCTGCTCTGGGACAGCATGAGGGCCCGTGGGGTGGTTAGGATTGGTCCTATGATTTTCATCAGCATGGGCTTGGGCTAGCTCCCAGACCCATTGCCTTTCCTCCGGGAGATGTGTATTGGCCAAGAGCATGTATATGTCATGAAGAGTGAGGCTATATGCTTGCAGGACCCATTGAAACTCCCGAATGTAAGTGGTGGGTTTAGTGGTGATTGAGCCTAACTTCCTCTCTAGCTGAGTAATGTCTGACCTGGAGAAGAGCACGTGGACTCTGATGACACCCTCGGGACCAGCTACCTCACGAAGGGGTGCGATTGTCTTAGGCGTGGGAAGGAGTCCTTTAGACCTGGTAACAGGAGGACTGAAAGAGGCAGGCGGCGGACAGGAAAAAGAGGAAGGGGAAGGGAGTGTCTCTTTGGAAGAGGAGGAGGTAGAGCAGGCAGAAGAGGACGGAGGGGAGGGGAATAAAATGGAAGGCTGAGGATCCATGGAATCAGGCAGAGGATGAGGAGGGTATAGCAGAAGAGAATGGGCAGATGGGGCTGGGGATAAGGTGGGGGTTCATCTGCTGGGTCGAATGAGGAAGAATCTGTGAAGTCAGAAGTAGAAGTAGGGGAAGAGAGGGGATTGCAAGCAAGGAGGACCTGAGGGGGAGGGCAGGAGGAGCAGAGACAAGGTGCTGTGTGGGAAGGCTAAAACCTTCAATGCAGGGAATCTTCCTCCACTTTTTCAGACGCTGGCAGTAGTTAAAAAGGTCCCGGGGGAGGTTTGGATCTAAGGATCCTTCTTGGACTGATCCCCTCATGGAAACCTCAAGCCACAGGTTATGATGAGTGTCTATATGGAAGAAGATGAGGGCCTTGTGGGAGTGCTTTGGTTTTAATTGTGGTCATTTGTGTGGTGGTTGGAAGTGATGACTGGGTCTACCTGGGCTTGAACTCTGGTGTGATTCCCCTTAGAGTCTGAGTTCTGGAACTGATCTCAGAGAAATATTGCCATGAACTGTGTTCAGATTTTAGGAGGCCACGCATGGGATTCGCCCTTGGAAACTGAGATCAAGGACAGAGTGGCTTTCCACAGAGCCTTGGAATCTCAGCTAGGATATCATATGATTTTATTCTGAAAGATTTGGCAGCCATAGTTGAGAGTCAGAACACCCATGGACGTCACATTGAAGACCTCAATGGGCCTGGCTTCATGTGACCTTTTGAAGACTCTATGGGAAGACTTGCCTGTGAGAGTTCTCCAGAGCTTTCATTGAAATGAGCTTCCTCACCATTTAATGGTTCCTGAATGAACTGAAACCCACAGTGTCTCCAACTTCATCCATGAAAAAAAGCTAGATAAATACAATGAAATTTTTGAAATTCCAATAATCAGGTGGCACTGGAGAACCTTTGGATGTCTTGTTGCTGATCATGAGTGTACGAGAGAATGCCAAGATTGACCAGGTTTCATGAAAATGGTGTAGAACAAAGATGCCAGTAAGTTGGAGCCTGCTGAGTAGTGGGCCTATTGCAGTGGTGGGCAGGTGTGTGATAATATATCTGTGGTGTGGCCATGAGGATTTGCCATTGCCTTCCAAATGGCTTGTGACTGACATTGTGCATCCAGCAGACCCTTCTATGTAAAGGCATCTTCTTACATGGAGAGGTTCCAGGGCAAAGTTCAGAGTCAGATTTCTATGGACAAGGGGGCAAGCTCTGTGAGATATAACCTGGTTGTTGCATTCTCCTGCAGACCCTGACACACCACAAGTGACTGAACTCCTTCCAAAACTGGGTCCCAGTTGAACTCATTGTATTTCATGCAGCAAATACCAACCTCCAGTGCAGCAGCAAGAAACTCCACGAAAAGTGGAGGATGAACAAATGGCTTCACAGTCCACACGGGAAGACACTTAGCACCCAGTGGCCACAGTTTACCTAAAAAGAGAAAATTCAGCACTGCTGCCTTATGTTCATTAGAATACAAGAAACCATGTCCTCCAGGTCACATAGATTCAAACCCAGCTTTGATGGTCTCACTAGAAAGGAAGCTAAAGCTCCTTACAACAACATATGTTTCAAGTGCCCAACCTCAGAGGAAGTTCCTCAAGAAGTCTTTAGGCCGGCAGAGCTCCATGTTTTTGGAGTGTTAACTGTTAGACCAGGACACAAGAAAAGACCACTGACTCTAATTAAAATCAAATTAAATTAATCTTATTATTTCCAACTTTCATGCTGCCTCCCCTCCCAAAACAGCCGGAACAAGACAGCAACCCCAGCTTTCCTACAGCCCAGCTTTATAGCCCAGAAAGTTACACAAAAGGGGTGTTACAGATAACAGAACTCTGACAAGCATCACACTAATGGTAGTTTAGATTTTTTTTGCTGTCCCTACATCAGAATTCAGAGGACCATTAGAGCCTCAGAGAGGGATGTTGTCTGGCCAGAGAAGGCAAATATTTATGATGTGTCACTAAAGTTTCAGAGAGGGCTGCTATCTGGTCAGAGAGCTGGGCATGCGTGAGTTCAAGGCACGGGCAGGCATTTCAAGCAGGTTCAGAACTTGCAGTAATTTATGGTAAAGCCAAAATTATCTTTTCATGGCTTTGTGGCAAGATGGCTCCCAATTTTAATAAAAGATCAGGTTGGGTCTATCATTTCCCCCTTTTCTCTGTGTCCCTTTCAAATTTTTAATAGAATAGGGGAAGAGCACTGAGGAAATTTTAATCCCTCAGGTAAGATTCTCCAAATTTTTAGAACTCACCCAAAACCGATCTCCCTGATTTTACCTGACTTAATTAATTACTTATATTGATAGTCTATTTATCTTTCTCTTCATTGTTGTAAGAAGAGTGGCGTCAATCATTATTTCTTCTTCTGACCTGAGACAGGGTGAAGTGAGTGGGCGTGAGGGACATGAGTTGCCTTTTATAAGTCAGTTGGGGGACATGAGTTGCCTTTTAGAAGTCAGTTCGGATTGAAGTCTGGTTGGGGAAGAACAGGTTGTAAAGTCATCTGGGGATGGGTTCTTCTATGAGAGAAACAAAAACCATGAGTACTGAATAAATGTTGCAGCAGCTGGAACATGTCACTGTATGGAAGTTCCCTCACCAGTCTTTAATATCCCCAGTTATCAGGACTATCAAATTAATATTTAACTTTTAGTGTTACAGTTGTCGCTCCCCGTAAGATACAGTTTAACAATTTAATGTCATCTGATCTTGTAAAATCCTTTTTTTTGTATGACCTCTATGTCTAATAGAGAAACCTTTAATTCTGTTACTCAGGGCTGGATAATCGTACTAGCAAACACCAAGCCTACCTGTGTAGGTTAGGAATATCTGCAGGCCTTAAATTAGAAATTTCTGCCTGTGGCAGCTCTTCTTGATAGTCTCTTTTTATAAGTATCAGGCATTCCTGTCTGAGAATCCTTCTTTGTAGCCTCCAGTCTTTCTTATTTTGGGAGGCTAAAATAAAGTGCATACCTTAAAATATTATTATTATTATTATTATTATTATTATTATTATTATATTATTATTATTATTATTTAAAATGCCCAGGAATGGCTGTATTTTGGTCTTAACTGTCTTTCCAAAGTGTTTAAGATGAAGCAGTCAAACGGACTTTTGTTTCTATCTATTGTTAACAGTCAGCTGAGCTTTATGGGAGTCAATTCTGGAAAAACGAGAGCAGATTTTCAATTCTGCTAGTGCCATTTGCGCTAGGTGGGTCCAGTTCTTGCTTGACCATTTGGCTTCCCTCAGAAGCATCAGGGATATCTCCTTTCTCTGATGACTCTCATAACAAATGCACTGATTGGCTTTCTGTTCTCCAGTGGTCTCATTAATCTCCCTGATCAGGAGGTTATGTGGCTCAGAGTTGAAAAGCTCTTTAGAGAAGTCCCCTGTTCCCTGGATTCAGATTGACTCAGAGGGTAAGAGCCAAAATATTGGTTTTCTTGGCCCTTTTCATTTAACTTTAATTTTAAATCCTAATCTTAAACATCCAGCAAATAAATTTTAACAGCCTTATATTAAGAGTACTGGACTTTAATGTCTATAACTTTATAATTATCTTTTAATTAATTGGGATCTGTATTATTCTGTCTGTATTGTAGGTGATGACTTATTATCTTGAATAAACCCATGTTGTGTTCTTAAAGCAACTAACAGGGAATCTTTAGATCACTTATAAGAAAATTTCAAAATAAAATTAACAAAAGTAAAAATACTTAGTTCGTGTAATAGCTACCCTAAATTTTTTGGCTGAGTATTACTTTATATCCCCTGTTTTAGATCCTAGGAATCTTGACATTTTTTAGGTTTTTAACATAACTTTAAAGAAATATTATCTGACCTACTGGTTTCGTAGTCATTCTCACATATAGTAAGATGGGACACACAGCCTTATCTCAGGTAAGGCAGGGCTCTTTATAAATCTTAAGTATTTTAGTTCTAAAGCTGATCTTTATTTTTAAATATCATTTGACAAAGTTTACATAAATTGCGGTCTCATGAACATTAGCTAACACCATATGATATCACATTTAAAACATGAATTAAAGAAAGCCTGAAAGTTTTCAACTTTTACATAGATTAGGCTCTCATTAACTTAAAAATACATTTAAATTGTTACACAATGTAAAAAGTAACATGAAACTTTACATATCTTATTGATAACAGGTAAATAAATCTCCAATATATTTTTTTTACCATACAACTTCAGAACACCAGCTTGATATAATGCTCTTTTAAAGTTTCTACCTTACAGACTTGCATACCTGTAAGATATGAAAACATTAATAGCATCACAATTACATTGATGTTTCTACATTAACCAAGTTTACCTTTTAAAGAAATGACAGTACAGTGCTCTAAAATAACAGTTCTGATTTAATAAGTTGTTTAATTTTTATGGTTCCTTGCTCTAGAAAAAATAAAACTTAATAAACACAATGTTATGGGTAAACTTATGTTTCAAAAAATTTTTGTCTCATTAACACATGACTGATTTTTAAAATCTTATATAGAGTTTAGTAAAAACTCATACAGACCTTAGTAAATGAATCAGATATCTAACAAAAGTACTCACGAATGAGTAATCCCATATCAAATTTACTTTACTTATTTATCAAAATATTAGAGAAATGTATTGAACAGTGTAAACCATTTTTATGTTGAAGAAAATGTCCTAGAACCAAGGAACATTAGACGTTTTGTAGATATTAATATTTTATTAGATTTTTGAACACCTAGAAAAATTTGTAAGCTTAAATTTAAAAACATTTATTTTTATCTGTTTATCCAATTTAAATTGAAACATTTAAACCACGTGAACTAAAGATCTTTGGATCCACTTTTTAAAATTTGTTTTTATGAGCGCTTTTTTTATGAGCGCTCCTTATATATGTTAATTTGTGTATCATATATATGATATACGAACATATGTATATATAGACAGACAACACATAACAAAATTGTACACACATAATAATAGTAAAGGCCTTGTAGTTTTTCGCAGGTTAAATCTTTATTGCAATGTTTCAAAAAGTCCACAGTTGGTCAAAGATAGAACTGATCAGAAAAACATTAACCTAGGTCTGCATGCTCAGAATCATGAGCTCAAAAAGAAAATACAGAATCTAAGAAAAAAAATAAGAGTCCTAGAAAAAACGACTGGCCAGTAATTAGTAAATACCATACAATTTACTTTTTTTTTCCGTTAGTCATCAAATCAGTCTCCTACTAAGCTTGCAGGCTTCTTTCATTTGCATTTCAACATAAGTCATGGCTGAGGTCTGGAAGGAGCAGGAAAAAACTGCTATTCTGAGCAGACACCTCAGGCCTAAGGCATTTTAACCATAATTTTCAGGTTCGGGTGTTGAAAATTACGATACAAGTTTAAGATACAATTCACAAAATTTTATGTCTTTACATCTTATTTTGTCAACAGATACCATACTATGGTTTACTATCCTTGTCCAAATTAATGCACTGGTACACACAGTGACATTTTCCCTGGCTATCGAAATCAAAATTGGTTAAAAAAATAAGACTGAATGATTGGGAAGTTACTTGCCAATTGGAAGTAGAGTTCTTCAGTTTTCCATCCTAAGTATTTAAGTTCTCTGGCATGAATTACCTGAAATCTTAAACTAAACAATGACCTAAACCCGACTTTTAACTGCAAGATTGTGCAATGCTTCAAAAACCCATTCAGATACCAGTTTGTTATGATAAAACATCATCATTTAGACACACATTCAGCTAAGATCATTCCCAAGAAAAATTTTATAATATCAACACATTATTGCACATGTCTTAATGGACCAGAAACAAAGACACAAGACAGACAGAAAGGAGGTAGAGACTATGGTTGCCAGACAGAATCCTTTAAACCAGAGCAGATAAGAGAAAAATCTACTACACCAGTGGCACCATAAAAATCTACTACACCAGTGGCACCATGGGGGGGACCAGATGTTTTAACAGAGGGGCAACCTGAAATGTAAAATAAAGTGTCTATATGGTGACTTTAATGAATTTAGTGTCCCCTTTTTCTTTTTCTCTTTTTTAACAAGACAGTGGTGGCGTAATTCTTACAGTGCACGGAAGGAAGGAGGGTATTCCCTGAATCAACAGGGCTTTGGCAGCTGCTGGGGGTCCCTCAGTCCCTCCTTTTACTTACAGGATTAGCTCCTCTGGTTCAGTTCCACCCCAAGCAAGCTCCATCTCCTAACATTTCAGTAGACAGCTCTCACAAAGTTCTGGGGCGGAGGGGGGATACCAAATTTGTAACTTAAAGTTCGGTTCCTGACCTAGAAGCAAATTTATACCAATTAAATAATGAGGAATGGGTTCTGAGAAAAAGAAAAGGGGAGGTTAATTACTTTGCTAACAAAGGAGAAACACAGGGGACTCTGCCAAATTTTGTGACTCTCTTGATCTGGAGGGACAAGGGGTTTTAAAGGAGTTTCACTTGTTAACCTGGGAGATACTCAGTTCTTAGGTCCCCAGCAGGCATTGCCCTCTGCAATGGGTGTGCTCCAGGCAGCCAGCTAGGGGCTTCTATCATCCTGCTTAACAAAGGGGGGTAAAGTTCATCGCAGTTCCTTAAAACACAGTTCAAACGGGTGTCAGGCTTACTCTCTTTATTACCCATTTTCACGTCCAATATCCTTAAGTTTTTACCACTGAAATCACACAACAAAATGAACAAAAGCAAACAAACAAACAAAAAATAGAACACAGAACAAAACACACACACACACACACACACACACACACAAAGAAAAACAGAAACCCGGCGCCTAAACAGAAAAACAGTGGTACAGTGCAAGATCTTGCTAAAGCTCCAGGGTACGAGCGCGTGCGTGCCCGTGGGCACCTCTCTACACTTCCAGAGGAATTTCCTACAGAACAGAACAGAGGACAGAATGATTCTTGTTACTGTCCTGGACAGGAGTATATGTGAGTCTCCCCAGGCCACATCTCTGTCATCAGAAGAGATCTCCCTTAACCGGATATCAGATGTTATAAAGGCGCCACTTACCTATGGAGGCCTCCTCCATCAGGTGCTTGCTAATAGTTTTAGTGCGGAGGTTCACTGCAATGCTCCCGGGACTAAAGGCTCTCTTCCTAATATAGAGAAGATGGACCAAACCAGGCCTGAGTGGAGAGCTGTTCCTTGGTGCCTATGGTTTATATACCATTCTAATTTGGGAAAGTGACAAAGAAAGTAGGGTCAGCCTCCTTCTCATGGTACGCTTGGAAGCAACTGTTTGGACAAAGTGGTTTCCAAGGCAGTGACCTCATTCAGTTCCTGAAGGATGCGACCTCACCTCACTTCCTTGGTAATGGAACTCTCTGAACTTGGGATCCAGGAAGCCAGGCACAGAGAGCCAATCCCCGTCCCAGTCCCAGTGGTCTCACTTGCTTCGATTTAGCAAGGACAGAGTCAGTCTTTCTTGGTACCTACTGATGTGAGGATGGTCAAATGCCAGGAAAACTCTGAAGAGGGGCCTTTTTTGAAAAAGCAGGTAGTGGCTCACAGCTGGCTCCTGACCACTTCACAGAGTTGGACAAGGAGACCAGATCTGAGACAGGACAGGCCATATCGGGGGAACACAGTATGGCCCAGCAGTCAGAGGACACTCCGGAGAGTGAGAGACCTACTTGGGGGAAGGAGGTGCCTTTGTGGATGTGGATGTGTGCTTGTGGTTTTGTCTCATGTTCAGAGAATAGGTAGGAAAGTCGGTTTGTTTGGTTTGGAGTGAACTGTTTCTAGTAAGTTGTTGGACAAGGCGAGTGTTTCTATGTCTGTGTAACCCACTGTGTCCGTGGTTGTAGACGTTAGAAAAGAGAATGCATCAATGGATGTTTCCTGTCTATTAGAAAGCTTCCCAGCATTCATCCTGCCCAACTAATGAATGCTCTAGGGCTTGCCTTATCAATGGGCAACACCGGCTATCTTCCTAAGTTCCTGTTTTCTTCCTGAATTCTGGCCACTCTCCAGAATAGACTCATGCTTTTGTGTCCACGATATGTAGCACCTCCAAGCACTGTGACATGGACATGTACTGGATAGCTGAAGGAATTGGCAAGAATCTCAGAAAACTCAGATACCAGTGTGACCAGGATAGTCTCAGTGGAGAAACCCTGCAATTGGCCTTTTGATTACCTATTGTTCTGTTGCCCTGAATGTCAGGAAGGTCTTTGCCTCAGGCCACGCCTTTGAGATTCCAGAATAAAACAGTTTTCAAACGGAAATGAGTGGGCATCACCTGTGGCTGTTTGCTTAATTGCTTTGGAAAGGGATGTGTATGAATCAGCCCCTTGGCCCTGTGTGAGCCTAGAGCTTAGATTCTTAGCACCTGATGGATCATAAGAAAGATCCCATGTGTGGATCCAAATCAAAATGACCAAAAATCAGTCATTGTGGATGAAGTCTCTCGCATTCCTCCATAAGGTTCTTTACCTCCCTCAAGTGAGAATAGGGATCCAATGGGTCAAATGAGTTATTCAAAGCCCTGCAGATGCTAGCCCATAGGTTCTTGGGTTTTCTTATGAATCCAATTCAAATAAAGATTCTAAACCGACAGTCAGTAGGCCTCAAATTGGAGAACAGAGCTGTGTTAATGGCAGGCATATTTGATCACTCCTGGATCACAGGAAGGGTGTCCAGGCCACCCTGACTTTTGGTAAATGAGGGAAAGGGAGCTTATTTGGGACACTGTCTTGTGCTGCGCCTCTCATGGAATCCTCCTGCCAGAAGTTATGATGAGTGTCTATATGGAAGAAGATGAGTGTCATGTGAGAGTGTTTTGGTTTTAACTGCGGTCATTTGTGTGGAAGTTGGAAGAGATAACTGGGTCCAACTTGGCTTGCACTTTGGTGTGATTCTGCTTAGAGACTGTGTTTTGGAACTGACCTCCGAGAAGGTACAAGGTCCTATGACATTGTATATCCATATTTCTGCGACATCTCTACAGAACGTAATTCAATGCTAAGTATACCAATCAAGGGCCAAATGAGCTTCTGGACTTCAAATCTTACCTAGATTTCTGTTTTCATACTTATATTGAAAGGTTAATAAAATAGATACTTGTCACTTCCTGTTTTTCTGTATGCTTAACAAAACACCGTTGTAATCTTGAGAACTGTTTACTATTCTTGTTCCCAGAATGTGCTGTCCCCAACTGCCAAACTGCAGAATGTACTCCGTCAACCAGTTGCACGCAAACTGCCCACTTGCCATTACCCACCAATAAATTTCTCTCCCTGCCCTCTCCAAGGAAAATATATAAGGATTTCTTAAGCTGTTCTCAGGGCTCTCTGCTCTGTTCAAGTGATCTCTGAGCCCTTCATGCCGGACTCCCAATAAACCCTTTGCTGTTGCATGAGACTGTCTCTTGGTGGTCTCTGCCACAGATGCTCGCCCAACCTTTACATCTGGTGGCCCTAGCGAGATCCGGCAGCTGCAGACAAAATACCCCCAACGGGCTCCTCTGGGGGTAAATAAGACCCATCTTTCTGGTTTCAGGCTTCAGGTTAGGGTATGGCAAAATGGCTATTGGTAAAGAGCGTGAGCTCTCTCCCATGGTGGCTGACACACATGCCACAGAGCCACAGACCATGTCCCTGGGAGATAGACTCGGGAAATCGAGGAACAATAGTCTCCTCGACTCAGTGATATTTTGTTTCTGATTCGGTATTGCCAGCCCTTCAGGTTTTGCTGACTAGTCAGTCCTGGTCTCAGTATTGGACGTCCATTGCCTGTCTTTATTGTCTTGTCTTGTCTGTGTTGTGTGTCGTTGCTTTCACTGTCTGTGTATATTTTATTATGGGACAGATCATTTCAATGCCTCTGTCCCTGACCCTTGATCACTGGACCAAATTCTGCTTAAGGGCTCAGAATCTTTCTTTTTCAGTAAAACGCCAGACCTGGCAGATTCTGTGTCACAGAATGACCCACCATTGCAGTCGGATGGCTCCTAAAAGGATCTTTGTACTTCGCACTTATTTGAAAAGTCCGAGATATTGTCTTTCAGCAGGGGCCACATAGACATCCAGATCAACAGCCATATATCTTAACTTGTCAGTACCTCTATAAATCTCCTCCTCCATTGGTCAAGCCTTTCCTTGTCCCTGCACCTGCTCCTACTCCTTCCCCCACAATTCTATCTCTCAAACTCTCTGCTCCTCCTCCTCCACCCTCTGTTCTCCTTGAGTCTCAAGACTCTACTGGACTCTCCTCCCCCTCCTTATTATCTGCCCTCGTCTCCCAACCCCCAACACCCTCTAAGTGATTCCCCTTCTGCTGACTCAGCCTCTCCACCATTCGAGGAAGCTAGGCTGGCCCAGTGCCATCAAGATGACTGTCCCGCAGCACAGACAGACCCTCCTTCCCTGGAGGAAGCTGGCCCGGCTAAAAGAACTCAGAGAGCTCACCGACGTTTTCACACCTGCCTACTTGGGGTGACTGCCAACACCACCTAGCGACTCTCTTCATGACAGAGCAATGAGAGAAAAATCTCCTGGAATGTAGAAAAAATATCCTCAGACCTGATGGGCGACCAACACAACTTCCCAACATAATGAAAGCTGGCTTCTCCTTAAACCTATTGAACAGGGACCCCAACACGTTGGAAGATAGGGAGCATCTGTTCAATTATTGCCAGGCTCTAACAGCGGGTCTCCAAGGGACCGCTGGGTGACCAACTAATTTGGCCATGGTAAGAGAAATTATTCAAAGGCCTGATGAATCTCCCTTTATGTTTCTAGAGAGAATCATGGAGGCATATAAGAGATATACTTCTTTCGATCCTCAGGCAGCGGATTAAAAGGCATCTGTCATGATGGCCTTAATTGAGCAAGCTGCCATGGATATTAAAAAAAAAAATTTAAAAGAGAGATTTAGTCAAAGAAGCCAAGAAAGTATACTATAAGAGAGAAACAGGGAGAAAGAAAGGGAGCAAACGGAGGATGAGAGAAGCAAAAGACAGACTAAGGCATTGACTAAGGTCCTGATCACAACAAGAAAGAGGCCAGAAATTAAGACACAGGGTGACAGGAAGGGCCCATGCCAGAGGCCACCCCTGGCCTCAGATCAGTGTGCCTACTCTAAAGAAAAAGGATACTGGGCCATAGAGTTCCCTATAAAGAGACAGCCACGCCAGCTGGCCATTCTGACTCTGGAGGATGACTAAGAAAGTCGGGGCTCAGATCCCTTCCCCTAGCTCAGGGTAACTTTTGAAGTGGAGGGGACTCCAGTAAACTTTGAAGTGAATACAGGAGCAGTATACTCAGCCCTTAAGGCCCCATTGGGCCCTCTATCAAATAAAAGGTTTCTAGTTCAAAGGGCTGATGACAGTAAATATCGGGCTTAGACAACTAAGAGGACCATGGACCTGGGGAAAGAAAAAATCCATCACTCCTTCCTAGTAAGACCAGAATGCCTGCACCCATTGATGGGCAGAGATCTGCTCACCAAGCTCTGGGCCAAAATAACTTTTAACCCTGAAGGCCCCCAAATGAAATTTGTAAATCCTTCAGTAAAACTCCTATAGTCACCGCTTTAACTATATTAGTAGAAGATGAACGTCCACTCTTCACACCCCCCAAGACTGATCAAACAGGCATGCTACCCCAAAAATGGATAACAGATTACCCAGATGCCTGGGCAAAAACTGCGGTGTTAGGTCTGGCCGTGAAACAACCTCCAATAACAGTGGAGTTAAAAACCTCAGTGTCCCCAATCAATGTCAAATAATATCCTCTAAGCAAAAAAACTAAAGGTGGGATAAGGCCCCATATTCAGAAATATCTGGCCTTAGGAGTCCTAAGGCCCTGTCAATCGGCCTGGAACACTCTCCTGCTACTAGAAAAAAAAAACAAAAGTCAGGAACCGGGGACTATCGCCCCATTAAAGAGCTAAGAGAGATCAACAAAAGAGTGCAGGACATTCACCCCACGGTACCTAATCCGTACAATCTGCTTAGCACTCTGAACCCTGAGCGGAAATTATATACTGTTCTGAACTTAAAAGATGCTTTCTTTTGCTTGCCTCTGCATAAAGATAGTCAGTTGCTGTTTGCTTTCGGGTGGGTAGACCCAGAAACCAAAACGTCTGGTCAACTAACTTAGACTAGACTCCCACAGGGGTTCAAAAACTCCCCCACTCTCTTTGATGAAGCCCTCCACAGAGATCTCAACAACTTCAGAACTACACACCCTGAAGTTACCCAGCTTCAATACGTGGATGACCTGCTACTGGCAGCCAACACCAAGGAAAACTGTGAGTCTGGGACCCAAGCACTATTATATGAGCTTGCTCAACTCGGGTATAGAGTTTCGGCCAAAAAGGCCCAAATTTGCTAGCATGAAGTAATCTTCCTGGGCTATTCCCTTAGGGGCAGTAAACGATGGCTCACTGAGCCCAGAAAACAAACCATTGTGTAGATACCACCCCCATCTTACAGCAGACAACTCAGAGAATTTCTTGGGACTGCTGGCTTTTGCAGGTTATGGATACCTGGGTTTGCGTCCTTAGCTGCTCCTTTATACCGCTGTTAAAGGAAGATGCCCAATTCCAATGGAACCCTGAGTACCAGGAAGTTTTTGATAACATCTAAGGACACTGACACTGAACGCCTCAACTTCACTGAGCTCAGCCTGCAATTACAGCAAGCCCTACACTACGTTAAAAATGCACATCAACTCACTCACCTTGGTTCAAAGAAACTGCAGGCATTACTGTAGGATTAAGAACAGAGTTCTCCACTAACCAACTCACAGCGAAAGAAAATAACTGAACGGGTAACAAAAGCCTGTCGGATCCGTCAATTGGGTAATGCTTACCCTTCCAAGTTTCCTAGAGGAAAGCACCTACGAGGAACCAGACCAGGACAATTCTGGGAAGTGGACATTAATGAAATTAAGCCAGCAAGGTATGGACTTAAATATCTCCTAGCCTTTGTAGATACATTTTCAGGATGGATTGAAGCCTTACACACACACACGCACACACTCACACACACACACACAAAAAAACGGCGCAAATGGTTTTCAAGAAGATCCTGAAAGATATTTTTCCAAGATACGATCTGCCTAATGGACTGATAATGGACTGGTGTTCATGGCCCAGGTAAGTCAGGTGTTAACCAGGACCCTGTGGATTAATTGGAAGTTACATTATGCTTATATATCCCAGAACTCAGGACAGGTAGAAAAAATAAATAGAACCATTAAAGAGACCTTAACGGCCCCCTTAGGGATCTGGTGGCTATCTCTCCACCCAGACATTTTTCAGCTCGGTAGAGGTCTTTCCTTTTGAGATATACCTGATGAAGAGGATCTCACTAAAATTTCATTAAATCCCTTCCATACCATAGATAATTGAAACAAACATTATGGATGCAGGGACACGCGAGCCAGATGCAGGTTGGCTAGCCTATATTACTATGTATGCCCGGCAGACTATCAAAGCGACAAACAGCCATGGCTTTGTGGGGGAAAAGCCGACTTCTTGTCTAAGTCATGGGGATGTGAGCATACAGGGGCTGCCTGGTGGAACCCAAACTCCTCATCAAATTCAGTACACAGCATTGGCCATATTACCAATTAGACAACCAAAAACTATGGCTCCCAGAGGGTTCTCTAGATTTTCAAATTCTGCATGACATTTTTAACTTTGGCAAGTGCTCAAAAGGGGGAAATTTCCCTATGTGGAATCCTTTTTCCTCCTGCGCTCACATCCTGTACTATGCTTCCCCAATAGTTCCTCACACTCAGCCTTCTGCTCTAGACTCTCTGCTTTCACTCCCACCTCAGCAACCTGATTTCTCCCCTCCAATTACTAGATCAAAAACCCAAACCTCCGCTGGATCTCAGAACATTGCCCCCTTGCTGAGGAAGCAGGTACCGAGGTACCCCTCCACCCACTCACTCCTCTCTTTCCCTGTCAGTGTCTGCACTAGGTCCCACCAAGTCCTCTAGCAGGCTTAGCCAAAGCTCAAACCAGCTGAGAAGAGCCCTCAGACCCCTATCCAAAATGTAATGAAAATGACCTTTAAAGTTGATTTGTCATCACTGAAAACAGGTTCTAAGAATTTAAAGTCCCTCACAGGCTTTTTGGAATACTCACTCCCGTCTTCCCCTCTGCTCTACCTGTTCTACTGCTCAAGTTTTTGTTCTATGAAAATCCCAAACCCCTTTCCCATTATTCTTTGGCATCTCTCCTTCCTCATTCTCAGATCCACAGAGCTGCTCTCAGCATCGCCTTCCCTGTCATCCCCCTCTGTACCAGGTCCACAGAAATGTCTTAAATGACCTTCTCCAGAAGTCTTCACCAAGGCTTACTTTAGGTCTTTCAGCAAAAGAGTCCCTCTGAAAAAGTTCAATGGAGATAAACTTCCACTCTTCGTGTTGCCCTGTTCTACTTGGCCACTGGCTGGAAAAATCACCACCCTTAAGCTAGACATCGCCTTACCAGTTTTTCACAAAATATGTGAACAAGGACTCTGGCCTTGAGCTGGGGTTTCACAGAGATGGCTACATTTCTAAGATAAAAAAGTTACCAACTGGGCTCCATGGTGACAGCTGGCAAGGAGGAAAAAAAAGAGACAAAAAAGCTCTCCCGTTCCAAGGTGTCCTTGAAAAGTTAACGTGCACAGAACAGAGGAAAAAAACAGAAACAAAAACTGATTTGTGTAAATTTCTGCAGACTGTGAACTTCTGAGCCCCTTCCCTTACATGTTGGGTACAAATACTAAAACTACCAAAACTTGGGGTTCAGTGGATTAATTGATTACAACAGAAGCAATGCCCTCTAAATACGGATGCGACCAAATAAAACTGCTTTCCTGTCTTTGGTCCTATCTTAGGTGCCTTTCCTTGTCCATCCCTACAACAGTATAATTCTATACATTTAACATTATTTATGTTTTCATAAAATGGTCAATAGATGCGATTAATTATGTAATGATGCAGATGTTTTCGAGAGTGCTCTATCAGGATGCAGGTTCATTTAAAGATCAAATAGGGGGGCATACAACCCGGTTCCACCAGGAACCTGTATCCCTCACTTTAGCCATCCTATTAGGAATAGGCACAGGAACAAATGCCCTAGTCCATGAGACACACCAAAGACACAATTAGAAGCAGAAATAGACCAAAGCTTAAAGACATTAAAAACCGCATCACAGCTTTACAGGAATTTTAACCTCTCTCTCTCTGAAGTTGTTTACAGAGCAGGCGAGTGTTGGCCCTCCTCTTCATGAGAGAAGGGTGCCTTTTTGCTTGCATTGAGGAAAGAATGATGTTTTTATGCCGACAATACTGGAGTTGTAAAAGAATATATGAGTAAATTAAGAAAACGACTTGAAGAGGGTCAAAGAAAGACAGAGGCCTCCAAAGGGAGGTTTGAGTCTTGGTTCACATAGTCCACCTGGTTAACTACGCTTTTATCCACCCAGGCTGGTCCATTAATAATTCTCATATTATTGTTAACTGTAGGACCCTGTTTGCTCAACCATGTAGTTTCTTTTCTCACCCAAATTGAACCTGTTATTAACCCTAACCATACACTGTTCTCTCAATCTAATTTTACAGAAGAGCGGGGACAGAGTTGGTCTTAAAATACAGCAATATAGAGGATCTTCCACCTGCTGAGAACCTCAAAGGTCCATGAAGAAATGATCCCTGGAGAAGATGTAGTCAACTATGAAGGACCTGAGAGAGCAAAAGTCTTCCATGGCAAACAACCTGCTAATGATGAAGGGATGTGTCTGAATCAGCCACTCTCTTCTTAATGTAGAGAAGATGGACCAAAGCAGGGATGTGTTGAGAGCTTCTCCTGCGTGCCAATGGTTGACATACCATTCTAACTTGTGAAAGTGTCACAGAAAGTAGGGGCAGCCTCCTTCTCATGGGAACCTTAGAAGCAACTGTTAGGACAAAGTTGTTGCCAAGGCAGTGACCAAATTCAGTTCCTAAAGGAAGTGACCTCACCTAACTTCTATGGTGATAGAACTCTCTGAACTTGGAATCCAGGAAGCCTGGCACCCAGAGCCAGTCCCGGTCCCAGTCCCAGTTGTCAAACTTATTTTGATTTACCAAGGACAGACTCAGTCTTTCTTGGGACCTACTGATGTGAGGATGGCCAAATGCAAGAAAAACTATGAAGAGGGGGCTTTCCTGAGAAAGCAGGCATTGACTCACCACTTGATCCTGAAAACTTCACAGAGTTGGCGAAGAAGACCAGATTTGAGACAGAACAGGCCATTTCTGGGAACATAGTATGGCCCACCAGTCAGAGGACTCTCCAGATAGTCACAGACCTACATGGGGGAAGGAGGTGCCTTTGTGATGTGGGTGTGAGTTTGTGGTTTTTGTCTCATGTTCTGAGAATAGGTATGAAAGAAGGTTTGTTTTGTTTGGAGTGAACGGTTTCTAGTAAGTCGTTTGACAACGCGAGTGTTTCTATGTCAGTGTATCCCACTGCGCCCGTGGTTGTAGACATTAGAAGAGAGAATGCATCAATGAATATGTCCTGTCAGGTAGAAAGCTTCCCAGCATTCATCCTTCCCAATTAATTAATGGACTGCAGCTTGCCTTATTGATGGGCAACACCTACTATCTTCCTAAGATCCTGTTTTCTTCCTGAATTCTGGCCACTCTCCAGAATAGGCTCATGGTTTTGTGTTTAAGATATGTACAACCACGAAGCTCTGTGAAATGACCATGTACTAGATAGCTAAATGGAATGGCAAGCATCTCAGAAAACTCAGATATCAGTGTGATCAGTAAAGTCTCAGTGGAGAAACCATGCTTGGGGCCTTTTGCTTACCTTTTCTTCTATTGCCCTGAATGTCAGGAAGGTCTTTTCCGCAGGCCACCACTTTGTGAAGCCTGAAGAAAACAGTTTTCAAATGGAAATGAATGGGTATTACCTGTGGTTCCTTGCTTAATTGTTTTGGAGAGGATGTGTCTGAATCAGCCTATTTGCCCTGTGTGAGGCTGTGGCTTAGTTTCTCACCTTCTGATGGATATAAAGAAAGATCCCATGTGTACATCCAAAACCAAAATGGCCAAAGAGCAGTCCTTGTGGATGAAGTCTCTCGCGTTCCTCTGTAACTTTCCTGAACTCCATCAAGTCAGAATAGGGATCCTTTGGGTAAAATGAGATCTTCAGAGCTCTGCAGAGGCTAGCCCATGGTTGCTTGGGTTTTCTCAAGACTCCAATTCACATAAAGAACCCAAACCCCACAGTCAGTTGACCTCAAATTGAAGAAGTGGAGCAGTATTAATGGGAGGCTTATTTGATCTCTCCTGGTTCACAAGAAGGGTGTCCATGCCACCCTGAATTAGGCAATTTAGGTGCAAGAGAGCTTATTTGGGACACGGACTTGAGCTGTCCCCCTCATGGAAAACTCTAGCCAGAGGTTATTATGTGTGTTGGAGTCTTTTAATTTAAATTGTGGTCATTTGGGTGGCGGTTAGAAGAGATGACTTGGTCCACATGTGCTTGAACTCTGGTGTGATTCCCTTAGAGACTGAGTTCTGCAACTGAACTCAGAGAAGTATTGCCATGAATAGTGTTGAGGTTTCAGAAAGCCAGGCATGAGTGTCGCCCTTGGAAACTGAGTTCTAGGCCCAGGGTGGCTTTCCACAGAGCACTGGGCCTCTCAGCCAGGATACCACATGATTTTATTCTGAAAGACTTGGCACCCATCATTGAGAGTCATAACTCATATGGACCTCACATTGTAGAGCTAAATGAGCTAAACATCATGTGATCTTTTCACCACTCTTTGGGAAGCCTTACCTGTGAGTGTTCTCCAGAGCTTTCATTGAAATGAGCTTCCTAACCATCTAATGGTTCCTGAATGAATTGAAACTCACAGTGCCTCCAACTTCATCCTTGAAAAATGGCTAGATAAATACCATGAAATTTTTGAAATTCCCATCACCAGGTGGCACTGGAGAACCTTTGGATGACATGTTGCTGATCATGAATGTTCCAGACAGTGTCTTGTTTTACTGGGTTTCATGTAAATGGTGTAGAACAGAGATGTCAGTAAGTTGGACTCTGTTGAGTAGTGGGCCTAGAGCAGTGTTGGGCAGGTATGTGATAAAACATCTGTGTGGGGCCATTTGGATCTGCCATTGGCTTCCAAATGGCTTGTGACTGATATGGCGCAGCCAGCAGAACCTTCCGTGTAAAGGCAACTTGTTATATGGAGAGATTTCAGGACATTGTTCAGAATCAGGTTGCTATGGTCAAGGGGTCAAGCTATGTGGGATAGAAGCCTGGTTCTTGTATCATCCTGCAGACCCTGACCCACCACACGTGACAGAACTCCCTCTTGCACTTTGTCCCAGTTGAACTCCTTGTATTTCGTGAAGCAAATACCAAACTCCCAGTGCAGCAGGAAGAAACACCACGAAATGGAGGATGACCATATGGCTTCACAGTCCACACGGGGAGACACTAAGCGCCCAGTGACCACAGTTTACCTACAAAGAGAGAATTCAGCACTGCTGCCTCGTGTTCATTGTAAAATAAGAAACTTTGTCCTCTTGGTCACATAGATGCAGACCCAGCTTTGAGGTTCTCACTACAAAGGAAGCTTAACTCGTGACAACAACCTATATTTCAGTGCCCAACCTCAGTGGCATTTTCTCAAAAAGTTTTAGGGAAGCAGAGCTCCATGTTTGTGGAGTGTGTACTTTGTCCTTATTTTTGGAAACTCCTATACCACCTCCAAGTTTGTGCACTCTTGAGCATTTTCCATTCCAGAAATGTAATCACAGATTTTGTAACTCTTCTTCTCTAATTGTGTCTTACTTGGGGCGAAGGTAATGTCAAGGCATGGTTCGGGATGAGAGTGGGAAGATTTGTTGTAGCACATATTTGCATACACATTGGATTAATTTATCTATTTTCCATTCGAAATTCTGAATCCCTGACACTAACACATATTCTACTAGACTCTGACTACTAATTCTAATATGATAGAGAAAAATAACCCAAACAGTATATAAGTACATGCAGTTCAGAGTTCGACTTGCCTTTTGCATGATAAAGGGTAGGTGTTATAAATCTAGTCAATTTTTAATTGAAATAGTTCTCGATGTGTTTTCAAAGGTAACAAATATGTGAACTACTGTCTCCCATTCTCTGGAGCCTATTCAGCACATGTATTTTTATATACACAAATAGAATCCTGCATGGTATCACACGTACATTCTTGTGAATTACATGACATAGCAGATACAAAGTGTGAGAAGTGATCACTCCTCCTAAACCCTGTTGGAACTGAAAATTCAACCTATGGGTGAGCTTCCCAGTAGAACAACATAATACATAAACCCATGTTCAGTAAAATGAATGTTTTTGCATCTTTATGATATATATTTCATGATGAATTTCGATTGGCATATATATTGCTACTTATTAATGTCTATGTTTGTGTGTGTGTGTGTGTGTGTGTGTGTGTGTATATATATATATATATATATATATATATATATATATATATATATATATATATATTTATACTCTCCAGATTTTTAAAAATATGAAATATATGTGTCTTATATACAATCCCTAAATTCATTCATGTTCATGTATGTGGATTAATAATCAACTTTTCACAAGATTATTCTTAGAAATATTCATCCACCCGAAATACATATTTGTTTCCTAGTACTGAAAACTAACTTCAGTGAAAGGTGCATACAAATCCTAATATGTCTACATTAACTAACCCAGTTTAACATCAATGCATGTAGGTTACTATGGAACATGATGTGTATTTTGACGTTAATTTTTATTCCACACTGGTACATTACTATTTCTTCAGTTTATGTACATCATAGAATATATATTTGATTCACTAGTTGGCAAATTTATAGGCATTTGTTTCACTTTCAGTCACTTCCTGCTCCAGAACACATGTATTCCTCTATGTTTCTTTACTGGTCTATTCATGAGACTTTTTTCCAAATATATTAATTTTGATTTCCATAATCAACTTTGAAAGAAAACTCACAAACCCTTCATGATAAACCATAACCCTAAGATGATCATTAGATATATAACTGGTTGGAATGAATGATTGTATATCAATATAACATTTCTTATATATTTTCAGATATCTATTCAATCCATTATTTAAAGTGGATCCAGTTATATTATTTATTCACAGTATGGTCTATTCATGCATTATGTGTATATTCATAGAAATAGGGTACACCTCTTTGTACGACCATACTAATTTATAAGTCTTCAAAATATTGCTCCAAGAAATGGTGGAAGAAATACTCATGTCACCTGATCTACATACACATTTTATCACAGAAATATTCTGGACACCAAAAGCAAAGGTCACACTTACAATTGTACCAAAGCCTAAATAGAAAGTGAGCATGGATTACTAAAAACATCCATGTCCAGGTTGCCTAATGCTCTCAAATATCAATCCTATTGGTGACTACATATTTGTTTCTTCCTAATATTATATATTCAACCTCAAACCTGTTGAAAATGTCTAACCCTATCACACACTTTATACTTTGCTTGATTTCCTAATGTCTCTATTGATATCTGCTTTCCTACATGTTTTCCCCAGTTCATCATTGTGACTGACTCTTCACATGTACTGACATTTACATACACTCTCTACCCGAAACCCTATTGCTAAAGAACTTTTGGTCCAAATCCTATACTCACTCTTCTTTCTAAACCTACCGACTACCTTCCTAATCCTACCGATTATCACTTTTTGACTGGATGTTCTCTTCAACATTCAATCATCCAAAGTACAAGGTCCGATGCCAGTGTATATTGATTTATTTGAGACATCTGTGCAGCACATAACTCAAAGCTAAGTATCCCACTCAAGTCCCCAATGCCCTTCTGGGCTTCAAATCTTACCTAGATTTCTGCTTTCATAGTTATATTTCACATATATACTCTTGTAAATACCACAGGTTGCCAATGCCATTATTCATCCTGCAGAATGATTTGTAACCCAAATCGAACCTATTATTAACCCTAACCATACACTCTTCCTTCAATACAACTTACAGAAGAGCAGGGACAGAGTGGGTCTTACAATATAGGAATGTAGATTATCTTCCACCTGCTGAGAAGATAAAAGATCCATGGAGAAATGATCCTTGGAGAATATGTAGGCAGCTATGTAGGACCTGAGAGAGCAATAGTCATCTTCCATGGCAAACAACCTGGTCAGGAAGAATTGATGTGTCTGAATCAGCCTCTGCCTTCTTAAAGTAGAGAAGATGGACCTATGCAGGCCTGTGTGGAGAGCTGTTCCTGGGTGCCTATGGTAGATATACCATTCTAACTTCTGAATGTGTCACAGTATGTTGGGGCAGCCTCCATCTCATAGGAACCTTGGAAGCAACTGTTAGGACAAAGTGGTTACCAAGGCAGTGACCATATTCAGTTCCTGAAAGAAGTGACCTCACTTCACTTCCTTGGTGAAGGAATTCTCTAAACTTGGGATCCCGGAAGCCAGGCACCCAGAGTCAGTCTCACTCCGAGTCCCAGTGGGCTAACTTATTTGTTTTTCCCAAAGACATAGTCAGTCTTTCTTGGTACCTACTGATGTGAGGATGGCCAAATTCCAGCAGAGCTCGGAAGAGGGGCCTTTCCTGAGAAAGTAGGTAGTGGCGAACCACTGGCTCCTGACAACTTCACAGAATTTGCCAAGGAGACCAGATCTGAAACAGGACAGGCCATTTTTTGGGGAACATAATATGGCCCACCAGTCAGAAGACACTTCGGATAATCACAGACCTACTTGGGTGAAAGAATCGCCTTTGCTGTTGTAGGTGTGAGTTTGTGGTTTTTTTTGATGTTCTGAGAATAGCTAGGAAAGGTGGTTTATTTGGTTTGGAGTGGACTATTTCTACTAAGTCCTTTGACATGGTGAGTGTTTCTATGTCTGTGTATCCCAGTGTATCCGTTGTTGTAGACATTAGAAAAGAGAATGCATCAATGGAAACGTTGTCTCTAGTTGAAAGCTTCCCCACATTCTTACTGCCCAATTGATGAATGGACTGCAGCTTGCCTTATGGATGGGCAACATCTACTATCTTCTTAAGTTCCTGTTTTCTTCGTGTTTTCCAGCCACTCTCCAGAATAGGCTCATGGTTTTGAGTCCCAGATATGTAACACCACAGGGCTCTGTGACATGGCCATGTACTGGATAGCTTAAGGGAATGGGAGCATCTCAGAAAACTCAGATATCAGTGTGACCAGTAATGTCTCAGTGGAGAAACCCTTCTTTGGGCCATTTGCTTACTTCTGTTTCTATTACCCTGAATGTCAGGAAAGTCTTTGCCTCAGGCCACCCAGTTGTGTAGCATTAAGAAGACTGTTTTCATATGGAAATGAATGGACATCACCTGTGGCTCTTTGCTTAATTGCTTTGGAATGGAATGTGTCTGAATCAGCCTCTTGTCCTTGAATGAGGTTGTGGCTTAGATTCTCAGCACCTGATGGATCTAAAGAAAGATCCCATGTGGTTCCAAAACCAAAATGACCAAAAGAGAAGTCATTGTGGATGAATATTTTTGCCCTCTTGTTTTAGGTTCCTGACCTCCATCAAGTGAGAATAGGGATCCTTAGGGTCAAATGAGTCTTTGAAATCCCTGCAGAGGCTAGCCCACATGTGCTTGGGTTTTCTCATGACTCCAAATCACATCAAGAATTTATAGGCTTCAGCCAGTAGGCCTCAAATTGGAGAAGCGGAACACTTTAACAGCAGGAATATTTGATCACTCCTGGTTCACAGGAATAGTGTTCAGTCCACCATGTTTTTAGGCAAATGAGGGGCAAGTGAGCTTATTTTGGACACTACCTTGTGCTCATTGAAACCTCCAGCTAGAGGTTATGATGAGTGTCTACAAGGAAAAAGATTATGGCCCTGTGGGAGTGATTTCATTTTAATTTTGGTCATTTTTGTGGCAGTTGGAAGGGATGACTGGGTCCACCTGGGCTTGAAATCTGGTATGATTTACCCTTAGAGACTGAGTTCTGGAACTGACCTCAGAGAAGTATTGCCATGAATTGTGTTGGGATTTTAGGAGGCCACGCATGAGACTCACTCTTGGAAACTGAGATCTTGGCCCAGGGTGGCTTTCCACAGAGGCCTGGGAATCTCAGCCAGGATATCACATGATTTTATTCTGAAAAACTTGGTAGCCATAGTTGAGATTCAAAACACACATGGACCTCACATTGTAGACGTCAATTGGCCTGGCTTCATGTGACCTGTTGGCAACTCTTTGAGAAGCCTTGACTTTAAAGTTCTCCAGAGCATTCATTGAAATGAGCTTTCTCAACACTTAACGGTTCCTGAATGAATTGAAACCCACAGTGCCTGTAACTTCATCCTTGAAAAATTGCTAGATAAATACCATAAAAGTTTTGAAATTCCCATGACCAGGTGGCACTGCAGAAACTTTGGATGTCCTGTTGCTGATCATGTGTATACCAGACAGTGCCTTGTTTGACTGGGTTTCATGAAAATGGTGTAGAATACGAGATGCCAGGAATTTGGAGCCTGGTGAGTAGTGGGCCTAGAGTAGTGGTGGGCAGGTATGTGATGAAACATCAAGGTGGGGCCATGTGGATCGCCTATCGGCTTACAAATGGCTTGTGACTGATATGGCGCAGCCCCCATTCCCTTGTAGGTAAAGGCATCTTGTTATGTGGAGAGGTTTCAGGGCAATGTTCATAATCAGGTTGCTATGGTTATTGGGACAAGCTATGTGGGATAGAAGACTGGTTGGTACATTCTCCTGCAGACGCTAACCCACCCCACGTGACAGAACATGCTCCAGCACTGTATCCCAGATGAACTTCTTATATTGTGTGAAGCAAGTACCAAATTCCCAGTGTAGCAGCAAGACACGCCACGAAAAGTGGAGGATGATCAAATGTCTTCACAGTCCCCACCGGGAGACACTTAGCCTCCAGTGGACATAGTTTACCTACAAAGAGAAAATTGAGCACTGCTGCCTCATGTTCATTGGAAAATAAGAAATCATGTCTTCCAGGTCACATAGAAGCAGACCCAGCTTTTATGGTGTCACTACAAAGGAAGCCAAAGCTCATGACAACAACATATATTTCAAGTGCCCAACCTCAGAGGCAGTATTCCAAGAAGTCTTAGGCCAGCAGAGCTCTTTGTTTGTGGAGTGTTTACCCTGTCCTTTACTTTTGGAAATGCCTCTACCACCTCCAAGGTTGTGAACTCCCGAGGATATTCCATTCCATATATGTATTCATAGATTTTCACACTTTTCTACTATAATTGTGTCTTACTTGGGTGAAGGTAATGTCAAGGCATTGTTCTGGATATGAGTGAGAAGATTTTTGTGTAGCACATATTTACATACACATTGGATTCATTTTTCAATTTTCCATTTGAAACACTGAATCCCTGACACTAACCCATACCCTACTAGACTCTGACTAATGATCCTAATATGATGGTGAAAAATAACCCAAAAAGAAAAGAAATACAAGCAGTTCAGAGGAGGCATGGTGTATAGTTGGAATTGCCTTTTGCATTATATTTTATAGGAGTTATAAATCTATTCAATTTTTTGTTGAAATAGTTCTACATGTGTTTTTAAAATTAACAAATATATGAATCCCTGTCTCCCTTTCTCTGTAGCCTATTCAGCACATGTATTTTTATATGCACATATAGAATCCTACCTGATATCACTCGTATACACTTGTGAGGTGGCTGAATTGGCAGATGCAAATTGAGAGAAGAGATCACTCCTCCTAAACGCTGTTGGAACTGAAAATTCAACCTATGGGTGAGCATCCTAGTTGAATAACATTATACATAATTTCATGTTCAGTAAAATTAATATTTTTCAATCTGTGGATTATATATATTTCATGATGAATTTCTATTGGCATATATATCGCTACTTTTTTTTATTGGTTGCTCAAAACATTACAAAGCTCTTGACATATCATATTTCATACATTAGATTCAAGTGGGGTATGAACTCCCATTTTTACTCCAAATACAGATTGCAGAATCACATCAGTTACACATCCATATTTTTACATAATGCCCTATTAGTTACTGTTGTATTCTGCTACCTTTCCTATACTCTACTATACCCCCTCCCTTCTCTTCCCATCTTTTCTCTCTACCATACCTACTGTAATTCATTTCTCTCCTTGTTTATTTTCCCACAACCTCTTATATGTAATTTTGTGTAACAATAAGTGTCTCTCTCCATTACCATGCAATTTCCCTCTTCTCTCCCTTTCCCTCCCACCTCATGTTTCTGCTTAATGTTAATCTTTTCTTCATGCTCTTCCTCCCTGATCTGTTCTTAGTTGCTCTCATTATATCAAAGAAGACATTTGGTATTTGTTTTTTAGGGATTGGCTAGATTCACTAAGCATAATCTGCTCTAGTGCCATGCATTTCCCTGCAAATTCCATTATTTTGGCATATTTTAGTGCTGCGTAATCCTCCATAGTATATAAAAGTCACATTTTTTTATTCATTCATCTATTGAAGGGCATCTGGGTTGGTTCCACAGTGTAGCAATTGTGAATTGTGCTGCTATGAAAATTGATGTGGCAGTATCCCTGTAGTACGCTCTTTTAAGGTCTTCAGGGAATAGTCCAAGAAGGGCAATAGCTGGGTCAAATGGTGCTTCCATTCCAAGCTTTCACAGGAGTCTCCATACTGCTTTCCAAATTGGCTGCACCTGTTTCAGTCCCACCAGCAATGTACAAGAGTACCCTTTTCCCCACATCCTCGCCAGCACTTGTTGTTGTTTGACTTCATTATGGCTGCCAATCTCACTGGATTAAGATGGTATTTTAGGGTGGTTTTTATTTGCATTTCTCTTACTGCTAGAAATGGAGAGCATTTTTTCATGTACTTGTTAATTGATTCTATGTCCTCCTCCGAGAAGTTTCTGTTCAGGTCCTTGGCCCATTGGGTTATTGGTTATCTTATTGTATAATTTTCTGAGTTATTTGTATACTTTGTATACTCTAGATATTAGGGCTCCATGTGAAGGGTGAGGACTAAAAATTTGTTCCCATGATGTAGGCTCCATATTTACCTCTCTTATTGTTTCTCTTTCTGAGAAAAAAAAAATTCAGTTTAAGTAAGTCCCATTTCTTGATTCTTGTTTTTAACTCTTGTTTTATGGGTGTCCTATTAAGGAATTCGGAGCCTGACCACACAATATGTAGATCGGAGCCAACTTTTTCTTCTATCAGACGCAGAGACTCTGATTTGAATCTAGCTCCTTGATCCACTTTGAGTTAACTTTTGTGCATGGCGAGAGGAGGGGATTCAGTTTCATTTTGTTGCATATGGATTTTCAGTTTACCAAACACCATTTGATGAAGATGCTATCCTTCCTCCATTGCAGGCCATGAGCTCCTTTATCAAATATAAGATAGTTGTAGCTTTTTGGATTAGTCTCTGTGTCCTCCATTCTGTACCATTGGTCCACCCACCTGTTTTCGTACAAGTACCATGCTGTTTTTATTATGATTGCTCTGTAATATAGTTTGAAATCTGGTATGGCTATACTGCCTGATTCACACTTCCTGCTTAGAATTGCTTTTGCTATTCTGGGTCTTTTATTTTTCCATTTGAATTTTATGATTGCTTTATCTATTTCTACAAAAAATTCCTTTGGGATTTTGATTGGCATTGCATTAAACCTATAGAGAACTTTTGGTAATATCGCCATATTGATGATGTTAGTTCTGGCTATCCATGAATGGGGTATATTTTTCCATCTTCTAAGATCTTATTCTATTTCTCTTTTTAGGGTTCTGTAGTTTGCATTATATAAATCTTTCACCTCTTTTGTTAGGTTGATTCCCAAGTATTTAATTATTTTGAGGAAATTGGGATTGCAGTCTTTGGACTCATTTTTGTTTCAGAAGTTTTGTCGCTAATATACAGAAATGCCTTTGATTTATGCATGTTGATTTTGTATCCTGCCACATTGCTGCATTCATTTATTAGATCTAGTAGTTTTTTCTGTAGACCCTTTTGGGTCTTCTATGTATAGAATCATGTCATCTGCAAATAGTGATAATTTAAGTTCTTCTTTTTCTATTTTTATGCCTTTAATGTCTTTCCTCTCTCTAATTGCTCTGGCCAGTTTTTTCGAGAAATATATTGAATAGAAGTGGTGATAGAGGACATCCCTGTCTTGTTCCAGATTTTAAAGGGAATGCCTTCAACTTTTCTCCATTCAGAATGATGCTAGCCTGAGGCTTAATATAGATAGCTTTTACAATGTCGAGGTAAGTTCCTGTTATCCCTAGTTTTTAAAATGTTTTGAACATAAAGGAATGCTCTACTTTGTTGAATGGTTTTTCTGCGTCTATCGAGATGATCATATGGTTCTTATCTTTAAGTCCAATGATGTTGTGAATAACATTTATTGATTTCCTTATATTGAACCAGACTTGCATCCCAGGGATGAATCCTAGTTGATCATGGTGCACAATTTTATTGATGTGCCTTTCTATCCAATTCACCAGAATTTTAATGAGGATTCTTGCATCTAGGTTCATCAGAGATATTGGTCTGTAGTTTTCTTTCTTTGAGGTGTCTTTGTCTGGTTTCAGAATCAGGGTGATGTTGGCCTCATAGAATGAATTTGGCAGAGCTCCCAGTTTTTCTATTTCCTGAATAACTTGAAAAGTATTGGTATTAATTCTTCTTTAAAGGTTTTGTAAAACTCTGCTCTATACCCATTCGGTCTTGGGCTTTTCTTGGTTGGTAGTCTTTTGATTGCTTCTTCTACTTCATCCATTGATATTGGTCTGTTTAAATTGTGTGTTCCCTTATGACTCAGTCTGGGCAAATCATATGACTTAAGAAATTTATCGATGTCTTCACTATTTTCTATTTTATTGGAATACAGTTTTCCAAATAATTTCTATTTTTCTTCTGTATTTATGTTGCATCTGTTGTGATATTGCCTTTTTCATCCCGTATGTTAGTAATTTGAGTTCTCTCTCTTCTTCTCTTCGTTAGCACGGCTAAGGGTCTGTCGATCTTATTTATCTTTTCGAAGAACCAACTTTTAGTTTTGTTAATTTTTTCAATAGTTTCTTTTGTTTCAATTTCGCTCTGATTTTAATTATTTCTTGCCTTCTGCTACATTTGCTGTTGTTTTGCTCTTCCTTTTCTAGGGCTTTGAGGTAAAGTGTGAGCTCATTTATTTGTTGTTTTTTTTTTCTTTTTTTGAGGAATGACCTCCAGGCGAGGGATTTACCTCTTAAAACTTCTTTCATTGTGTCCCATAGAATCTGATATGTTGTGTCTGTATTTTCATTTATCTTGAAGAATTTTTTTATTTTCTCCTTTATGTCTTCTGTAACCCATTGATCATTCAGTAACATATTGTTCATTTTGCAGGTGATGTATGATTTTTTTCTTTTTTCTTTTATCATTGGTTTCCAGTTTCATCCCATTATGATCACAAAATATTCATGGTATTATCTCCTCCCCTTTATATTTACTGAGGGTTGCCCATTGATCATTCAGTAACATATTGTTCATTTTGCAGGTGATGTATGATTTTTTCTTTTTTCTTTTATCATTGGTTTCCAGTTTCAGTCCATTATGATCACAAAAAATTCATGGTATTATCTCCTCCCCTTTATATTTACTGAGGGTTGCCCTATGGCATAACATATGGTCTATTTTTGAGAAGGATCCATGTGCTGCTGAGAAAAAAGTATATCCACTTGATGATGGTTGATATATTGTATATATGTCAGTTAAGTCTAGGGTATTGATTGTGATATTGAGTTCTATAGTTCCTTTATTCAACTTTTGTTTGGAGGATCTGTCCAATGGTGAGAGAGTTGAGTTGAAGTCACCCATAATTATTGTATTGTGGTCTATTTGATTCTTGAACTTGAGGAGAATTTGTTTTATGAACGTCGCAGCACCATTATTTGCTGCGTGAATATTGATAATTGTTATGTCTTGTCAGTGAATGGTTTCTGTTAACAGTATATAATGTCCTTCCTATCCCTTTTGATTAAATTAGTCTTGAGGTCGATTTTATTTGATAGGAGGATGGCCACCCCTGCTTGCTTACGAGGTCTGTGTGCATGGTATAAATTTTCCCAATCTTTCACCATCAGCTTGTGTATGTCTTTTCCATTCAGATGTGTCCCCTGGAGGCAACATATTGTTGGATTTGTTTTTGTTTTAATTCAAGTTACAAGCCTATGTCACTTTATTGGAGAGTTTAAGCCATTAACGTTTAGAGTTACTATTGATATATGGTTTGTACTGCCACCCATGTTTGCCTATATCTTTTTTTTTAAATTAGATTGTTTCTCCATGATTAGCTTTTCCCCGCCCTCTGTCATTACTGAGGCACTTCCCACTGATGGTTTTCGTTGTTGATTTTCATTTCTTCCTTGTGTAGTGTTTTGCTCCAGATGCTTTCCAATGCTGGTTTTCTGGCTGCAAATTCTTTTAGCTTTTGTTTATCATGAAATATTTTTATTTCGTTGTCTTACATTAAGCTTAATTTTGCTGGATACATAATTCTTGGTTGGCATCCGTTGTCTTTCAGTGTTTGAAGTACGTTGTTCCAGGATCTTCTCACTTCCAGCATCTGTGATAAAAAAATCCATTGTTAACCTTTTTGGTTTACCCCTGATTGTAATCTGCCTCCTTTCTCTGGTAGCTTTTAATATTTTCTCTTTGTTTTGTATATTGGATATCTTCATAACAATGTGTCTTGGCATGGGTCTACTGTGATTTTGTGTGCTCAGTGTCCTGTAAGCATCTACAATTTGTTTATCTGTTTCCATTTTTATTTCTGGAAAGTTTTCTCTAATTATTTCATTCAGCAGGTTACTCATTCCCTTGGTTTGAATCTCTGTACCTTCCTCTTTCCGGATGACTCATAAGTTTGTTTTTTTATGTTATCCCATATCTCTTGGATGTTTTCTCATAATTTTTTACAGCATTTCTTTCTTGGCTAGAGTTTTTTTCAAGATGATATATTTTGTCTTCATTATCTGACATTCTGTCTTCTACTTGCTCCACTCTGTTAATGATACTCTCAATTGAGTTTTTAATTTGGTTTATCATTTCCTTCATTTCTAGACTTATTGTTTGATTTTTCTAATAATCTCTATCTCCTGATAAAGATGCTTAATTTCTTATTTTATCTGTTTATGTAATTCATTTTCAATGCGTTCTTTCACTGTTTTTGTTGTCTCGTATCCTCTTTAAGGTTCCATTCCATCTGTCTAAAGTATTCCTTGAGTTCTTTATATGACCATTTTTCTGATGACTCTAGATGCTCTTGAATATTTAGGCTGTCCTTCATTGTTTGCACTTTTTTTCTTCCTTGCTTTTTTATGCTTCTCATGTTACTTCTTGTTCTGTTTGACTACTGAGTTACTGCTTACTCTTATAAATTTATTTGATGCTTGGAAGGAAAGATATTAGAAGGGAAGGGAAGAAGTCACTAAGGAGAATGAGAGTAGGCAGGTAGAATTCAAGGAAGGGGGTATAACAAAATTGAAAAGAAATGAAAAGACAAAAGAAAAAAATAGAAAATAAAGAAAATTTTAAGTAATAATGATAATTTAAAAATGAAAATTAAAATTTAAAATAATAATAATAATAATAAAATAAAAAATTAAAAAAAATAAAAACATTAAAAAAGTTAAAGAACAACAACAAAAATGAAAATCAAAGAAAAAGAAAAGCATACAAATAAAATAATAATATTAATACATGCAGTCCTAGAGTTCAATTTACTTCTCTTCCAGTAGGTGGAGCTGTGTGCACTGGGCCAAGATTCTCCTCTCAATTAGCGGGAACCAATCACTGTGCAGCAGCTCTTCCTCCCAGACTGGGCGGGTCTCCAATCCTGAGTGCCTAGGGCCTTCTCTTGTGCTTCCTCAAGCCAGGCCCCGCTCACCTTTGACGCTCACCACAATACTGGTTACACGCCAGGCCTCTGCTCCTGGTAGCCCTGTTTTAATGAACACCTGGGCACATTCTCCCTGTTTGCCTCCCTCAGACCCTAAGTTTGTAGAGTTTTGGCCTGAGAACCCCCAGCGAATTTTCTTGTCCTCCGGGAGCCATGTCCCCGGTAGGTGGTGTAAGAGACCTCAATTGTCAGCACTGGTGGGAGTGGTAGCCGGGAATTCCACGCCGCGAGTCCCGAGCCAATCCTGATTCCCTAGGTCTGGCTATCGCGCTCCTGGGAGACCTGGGAGGGGCCATTACGGCAGAGCTGGGAAGGGCCCTTGAGGTTTCCCCATGGTTTTGAGAGAGATGGCAATGGGATTACACACTTGTCGCGTTGGTTTCAATGAAGTTATCTCCTCCGCCTGTAATGTCAGTTCTCTGCCATGGTCGTATCCCATTAAAATGGTGACCATTCGTTCCCTTTGCTTGGTGACCAATACAACAGGTGGGTCCTGACTATATCTCCCAAGCCCCATTTCAATCCTGTGGCCACTGCCTATGAAGGCTCAGTTGTCTTTTAACTCTGTCAATTCAGAAAGACCGACCAGTTATTTCAGCCGGAATGTTAGTGCTGAGTTACAAAAACCAGACGAATCTAAGCTTGAATGCAGCCAATCCGGGCTCTGTGTGTGTTCTGAGGGGCCCAGACTGTTCGCCCCAGATTCACAACAGGTCAACATTGCCTAGTGATTCTGAGCAAACAGCATTTAGACAGTTTACGACTCCCTATGCCCGTGCAGCTGAAGAGATCATAGACTTCATTTCTCCATGCCTACCTTCATAATGGATCTCCTGTATTGCTACTTTTTAATATCTGTGCATGTGCGTGTGTGTGTGTGTGTGTGTGTGTGTGTATATATATATATATATATATATATATATATATATATATATGTACACACACTCTCCAGATTTTTCAAAATATAAAATATGAAATATATGTGTCTTATTATACACTCCCTAAATTCATTCATATTCATATCTGTGGATTTATAATCAACTTTCCACAATATTATTCTCAGAAATAATCATCCACCTGCAATACATATTGTTTCCTAGTACTGAAAACTAAATTCAGTGAATGGTGCATACAAACCCTAATATTTCTACAGTTACTTAGCCAGTTTAAAATGAATGCAAGTAGATTCCTAGGGGACATGATGTGTATTTTGACTTTCATTTTTATTCAACACTTGTACGTTACTATGTCTTCAGTTTATGCACATCATAGGATATATATTTCAGTCACAAATTAGAAAATTTATAGGAATTTGTTTCACGATCAATCACTTCCTGATTCAGAACACATGCATTCCTCCATGTTTCTTGACTAGTCTTTTCATGAGACTTCTTTCGAAACACATTATTTTTGTTTAACATCATCACTTATAAAGCAAAACTCAAACACCATTCATCATAAACCATAATCCTAATATTACCATTAGATATATAACTGGTTGGAATGAATGATTGTATATCAATATAAGATTTCTTATATATTTTCACATATCAATTCAATCCATTATTTAAAGTGGAATCAGTTATGTTATTTATTCATAGTATGGTCTATTCATGCATTATCTCTATATTCATAGAAACAGGTTACACCTCTTTGTGCCCCTAATACTAATGTATATATCTTCAAATTATTGCTCCCAGAAATGGTGAAAGAAATACTCATGTCACCTAATCTACATATACATTTTATCACAGTAATATTCTGAACAAAAAAATAAAAAATAAAATGTCACACTTATGATTGTACCAAAGCCTAAAAGGAAAGTGAATGTTGATAACTAATAGCATCCATGTCCAGGTTGCCTAATGCTCTCAAATGTCATTCCCATTTGTGACGACATATTTGTTTTTTCCTATGATTATATATTCAAACTCAAGCCTGTTGAAAATGTCTAATCCTATCACTCACTTTATACATTGCCTGATTTCGTAATGTCTCTATTGACACCTGCTTTCCTACATATTTTCCCCAGTTCATCATTTTGGCTGACTCTTCACATGTGCTTATATTTTCATTCACTCTCTAAACGAAACCCTATTGCTAAAGAAGCTTTTTATTCCAAATCATATACTCACTCTTCTTCCTAAACCCACTGACTATCTTCCTAATCCTACCGACTATCCCTTTTTGACTGGATGTTCTCTTCTACATTCAATCATCCAAGGTACTAGGTCCTATGCCATTGTATTTCGATTTAACTGAGACAATTGTACAGAACATAATTCAACACTAAGTATCCAAACCAAGGGCCCAATGCCCTTCTGGGCTTCAAATCTTTCTTAGATTCCCGTTTTCATACATATATTTCACCTATATATTCTTATAAATATCGCAGGTTCCCAATCCCATTATTCATCCTGCAGAATGATTCCTAACCCAAATCGAAAATATTATTAACCCTAACCATACACTAACTTTGCAGGAGAGCAGGAACTGTGTGGGTATTAAACTACAGGAATCCAGGGGATCTTCACCTGCTGAGAAACTCAAATGTTCATGCAGAAATGATCCCTGGTGAAGATGAAGGCAGCTATGAAGTACCTCAGAAAGCAAAAGTCATCTTCCATGGCAATCATTCTGGTAAGGATGAAGGGTTGTGTCTGAATCAGTCTCTCTCTTCTTAATGTATAGAACATGGACCAAACCAGTCCTGTGTGGAAGCTGCTCCCGGGTGCTTATGGTTGATACAGCATTCTAACTAGAGAAAGTGTCCCATGAAAATCGGGGCAGCCTCCACCTCATGGTACTTTTGGAAGCAACTGTTAGGACAAAGTGGTTGCCAAGGCAGTGACATCATTCAGATCCTGAAGGAAGTGATCTCACCTCACTTCCTTGGTGAGGGAACTCTCTGAACTTGGGATCCAGGAAGCCAGGCACCCAGAGACAGTCCCTTTTCTAGTCCCAGTGGTCTCACATGTTTGGAATTACCAAGGACAGAGTCAGTCTTTCTTGGTACCTACAGATGTGAGGATGGCCAAATGCCAGGAAACCTGTGAGAGGGGCTTTTCCTGAGAAAGCAGGTAGTGTCTCACCGCTGACTCTTGAGAACTTCACAGAGTTGGCCAAGCAGACATGTTCTGAGACAGAAGAGGTCATTTCCGGGGAACATAGTATGGCCCACCAGTCAGAGGACACTCCGGGGTGTCACAGACCTACTAGGGGGAAGGAGGTGCCTTTGTGGGTGTGGGTGTGAGTTTGTGGTTTATTTGGTATGGAGTGGAATATTTCTATTAAGTCCTTTGACAAGGCGAGTGTTTCTATGTGTGTGTATCCCACTGAGTCCATTGTTGTAGACATTAGAAAAGACAATGCATCAATGGATGTGTCCTGTCTAGTAGAAAGCTTCCCAGCATTAATCCTGCCCAATTCATGAGTGGACTCTGGCTTGCCTTATGGATGGGCAACACCTACAAGCTTCCTAATTTCCTGTTTTCTCTCTCAATTCTGCCCACTCTCCAGAATAGTATCATGGTTTTGTGTCCAAGATTTGTACCACCTCCAAGATCTGTGACATGGCTATGTAATGGATAGCTGAAGGAAATGGCTAGCATCTCAGAAATCTCAGATATCTGTTGACCAGGAAAGTCTCAGTGGAGAAACCCTGCCTTGTTCCTTTTGCTTACCTATTGTTCTGTTGAATGTCAGGAAGTTTTTTGCCTCAAGCCACCACTTTGTGAAGCCTGAAAAAAAGAGTTTTCAAATGGAAATGAATGGGCATCACCTGTGGCTCTTTGCTTAATTGCTTAGGATTGGGATATGTCTGAATCAGCCTGTTGGCCCTGTGTGAGGCTGTGGCTTAGATTCTCAGCACCTGATGGATATAAAGATAGATCCCATGTGTGCATCCAAAACCAAAATGGCAAAAAGATCATATATTTTTGATGAACTCTCTTGCCTTCCTCTCGTAGGTTCCTGATATCCATCAAGTGAGAATAGGGATCCTTTGGGTCAAATGTGTTCTTCAAAGCCCTGCAGAGGCTAGGCCATAGGGGCTTGATTTTCATGACTCCAATTCACTTAAAGAATCTAAACCCCAAAGCTAGAAGGCCTCAAGTTGGAGAAGCCAAGCAATATTAAAGGCAGGCCTATTTGATCACTCCTGGTTCACAGGAAGAGAGTCCATGCTACCCTGACTTTAGGCAAATGAGGGGCAGGGAGCTTATTTTGGACACAGTCGTGGGCTGCGTCACTAATGGAAACCTCCAGCCAGAGGATATGATGAGTGTCTATATGGAAGAAGATGAGGCCCATGTGAGAGTGTTTTGGTTTTAATTGTGGACATGTGTCTGGCGGTTGGAAGAGATCACTGGGTCAAACTAGGCTTGCACTCTGGTGTGATGCCCCTTAGAGACTGAGTTCTTTACTGATCTCAGAGAATTATTGCCAGGAATTGTGTTGGAATTTTAAATGGCCATGCATGAGAGTTGCCTTTGGAAAGTGACATCTAAGCCCAAGTTGACTTTCCACAGAGGACAGGGAATCTCAGCCAGGATATCACATGATATTATTCTTAAAGACTTGGCAGCCATATTTGAGAGTCAAAACACACATGGACCATACATTGTAGACCTCAATGGGCCTGGCTTAATCTGACTTTTGGCCACTTTTGGAAGCCTTGCCTGTAAGAATTCTTCAGAGTTTTCATTTAATGGTTTCTGAGTGAATTGAAATCCACAGTGCCTCCAACTTCATCCTTGAAAATTGGCTAGATCAATAACATGAAATTTTTGAAATTCCCATGACCGGGTAGCACTGGAGAACATTTGGATGTCCTGTTGCTGATCATGAGTATACAGGACAGTGCCCTGATTGACTGGGTTTTATGAAAATGGTGTAGAACAGAGATTCCAGTAAGTTGGATCATGCTGAGTAGTTGTACTAGAGCAGTGGTTGGCAGGTGTGTGATAAAACATCTGTGGTGGGGGCATGTGGATCTGCCATTGGCTTCCAAATGGATTGTGACTGACATTTTGCAGTCAGTAGAACCTTATATGTAAAAGCATATTGTTATATATGGAGAGGTTTCAGGGCAATGTTCAGAATCAGGTTGCTATGGTCAATGGGGCAAGCTATGTGGGATAGAAGCCTGGTTGGTGCATTCTCCTGCAGAACCCGACCCATCACACTTGACAGAACTCACTTCAGCACTGTGTCCCAGTTGAACCCTTGTATTTAATGAAGCAAATACCAAACTCCCAGTGCAGCAGCAAGAAACACCACGAAAGTGGAGAATGACCAAATGAATTTACAGTCCACACGGGGAGACACCAGTGGCCACAGTGTACCTACAAATAGAAAATTCAGCACTGCTGCCTCATGTTCATTGGAAAATAAGAAACCATGTCCTCCAGGTCACATAGATGCAGAACCAGATTTGATGGTCTCACTACATATGAAGCTAATGCTTCTGACAACAGCATATATTTCATTGCCCAACCTCAGAGGCAGTTTCTTCAGATGTTAAGCTGGCAGAACTTCATGTTTTTGGAGTGATTACCCTGTCCCTTTTGGAAACTCCTCTACCACTTCCAAATTTGTGAACGTCTGAGCATTTTCCATTCCACATATGTATTCACAGATTTTCTAAATCTTCTCCTCTAATTGTGTCTTATGTAGGGCGAAGGTAATGTCAAGGCATTGTTCTGAATGAGAGTGGGAAGATATTTGTGTAGCACATATTTGCATACACATTGGATACATTTTCCAATTTTCCATTTGAAATACTGAATCCCTGACACTAACACATACCCTACTAGACTTTGACTTCTTATCCTAATTTGATGGAGAATAATAACCCAAACAGAATACAAATACAAGAGGTTCACAGGAGGCATGGTGTATAATTGGACTTGCCTTTCATATGATAAATGGTAGGTGTTATAAATCTAGCGAATTTTAATTGAAATAGTTCTCCATGTGTTTTAAAAGTTAACAAATATGTGAATAACTGTCTCCCTTTCTCTGTATCCTATTCATCACATGTATTTTTATAAGCACATATAGAATTCTACCTGGTATCAGTCGTACATTTGGTGAGGTGGCTGGCTTGGAAGATACAAATTGTGAGAAGAGATCACTCCTACTTAATGCTGTTGGAACTGAAAATTCAACATATGTGTGAGCTTCTTAGTTGAACAACATAAATCCATGTACATTAAAATTAATATTTTTGGATCTGTGGATGATATATATTTCATGGTGAATTTCAATTCACATACATAATGCTACTTTTTAATGTCTGTGTGTGTGTGTGTGTCTGTGTGTATATATATATATATATTCACTCTCCAGATTTTTAAAAATATTTAGTATATTTTTTTAATACCCTCCCTAAATTCATTCATATTCATGTATGTGGATTTATAATCAACTTTTCACAAGATTATTCTCAGAAATATTCCTCCACCTGAAATACATATTTTTTTCCTAGTACTGAAAACTAACTTTGGGGGATCACATGATGGCGGCGAATGGAGTGCATTACCCCCATGTACCGCGTCACTGTGCGGGAGAATGACGAGTTAGAACGGCTAAAACCTATCTTGTTAGGAATTTCCAGCAAATTTGGGGTGCTCCACAACCTAGTGGACATATATCCATCTCACGAGGATCAGCTACGGGGGCTCAAACGCGAGTGATTTGTCCGCACGGAGGGTCATGTTGCTTATTCAGCAAATTGCCCTGCAGCTAGAGTCTGTGGCGCGCACTGGGAAACGACGAGATAGCATCGCAAATATACAGTGGTGCGGATTCTATGGGCTCCTGCCAGCTATGCAATTACTGTGCTCAGTGCTGAATTCTGGGATTGAGACGGGGATGGATGCGGTCCAATTCCGTTCTCCATACCGGTCAGACCACAGAGGAAGCCAGCGTCCACCATCTGGAAGAGCTGACGTCACCATCCCTGTTTTCGACTGATCGCAGCTCATTCAGCTATAGAACAGGTAATTTCAGGATGCCATTCACCTTTGTCTCGCAGACAAATTACTCAGGCTCAGTGCTAAAGAACCCGCAGAAACTGCGTCTTGGAGCCTGCTCCTATTAGAACATACACTGAGCCCAGACCGGCCAAATTTGGCCTCCCCGAAATGATCTTGCTCAGGGCTAAAGAACCCGTGGAAACTGCTTCCCGGTCCGGGTCTTGCTGAATAATGTGGAGGTAAATATCAACCGAGCCTTCATAGGCAGTGGCAACAGGATTGAGACGGGGCTTGTGAGGGCAAGTCAGGACTCACCCATTGCATTGGTCACCCAGCAAAGGGAACGAAATGCTGCCTTTTGCATGGGATACCAACATGGCAGAGATCTGATGTCATCAGAAAGCAGCGGAGGAGATAACTTCATTGATACCAGCGGTGACAGAAACAGTTAGTCTCCTGGTAAAGAAAGTGAGTCACAAACACCCGAGTCTCTCTCACTTTTTCATCAAGCCAGAGGGGCAGAGCAGAGGCGCTGCCCATGCTCGGAACAGGCCCAGCGACACACCTGCATGATAATCACTTCACCCCAGTTGGAATAGAGGAAGAGCAGAGCCGCCGCAGGTGCCCAGAACAGGCCCAGTGACCAGCAGGCGTGGTAGTAACGTCACCTCAATTGGAGTAGTTGCAGAGCAGAGCCTTCTCCCGCGCCTAGTACAATCCAAGTGGCCCACCGGCATGGTAGTCACGTCATCCCAATAGGAGTAGGGGCAGAGCAGAATCTTTGCACGTGCCCGGAACAGGCCCAGCAACCTACCGGCTTGGTAGTCACGACACCCCATTTGGAGTAGCGGCAGAGCAGAGCCACCACCCGCGCCCTCAAGGTAGACAAATTTGCACCTGACCAGCAGAAGAGGCCCAGCGGCCTGCCAGCATGGCAGACACTTCACCCATTTGGAGTAGGGGCAGAGCAGATCCATCGCCCATGCCCTCAAGGTAGGCAGACCTGTGACCGACCACAGAACAGGGCACCAACCCGCCGGCGTGGTAGTCACGTCACCCCAATTGGAGTAGGGGCAGAGCAGAGCCGCAGCCCGCGCCTTCAAGGTAGGCAGACCTGCGACCGATCGGCAGAACACCCCAGGGGTCCACGGGTGTGGTAGACACGTAACACCAATTGGAGGAGGGGCAGAGCAGAGCCGCCTCCCACGCCTGCATGGTAGGCAGACCTGCGACCGATCAGGAGAACAGGCCCAGCGGCCCATCAGCGTGGTAGATAGATAACCCCAATTGGAGGAGCAGCACAGCCACCCCCCGCCCCTGCAAGGAAGATTTTTCAAATATACAAGAGCAATATAAATATATAGGGGGAAAATTTCAAAATCACAACAGTTTCACCAAGCAGAAAGAAACGCGAGCCGTATGAAAAGACAAAGAAAAAAGGACCACAAGCAATGCAGGTCAACACAAATTTAGAAGAGTTAATAGCTGCAGCAGATGGAATGTCAGATAAAGAACTCAGGATATACATGCTTCAGATGATCTGGAGTCTCCAGGAAGACATTAGACAGCAAAATCAGACAATGAAAGATCACTTCGACAATGAATTACACAAACAAATCCAAGAAGCAAAAGATCAATTATACAGGGAGATAGAAGTTGTAAAAAATAACAAACAGAAATCCTAGAAATGCAGGAAGCAATAAACCAACTTAAAAACTCAATTGAGAATACTACCATCAGAGTAGAACACTTAGAAGATAGAACATCAGACAATGAAGACAAAGTATTTCAACTTGAAAAGAACATAGACAGCTCAGCAAGACTGTTAAGAAACCATGAACAGAACATCCGAGAAATATGGGATAACATAAAGAGACCAAACTTTTGAGTTATTGGGATACAGGAAGGTATAGAGGTCCAAACCAAAAGAATGAGCAATGTAATCAATGAAATAATATGAGAAAACTTCCCAGACTTGAAGAATGAGACAGACTCCCAAGTCCTAGAAGCCAACAGGATGCCGAATGTGCAAAATCATAAGAGATCCACACCTAGACACATTATAATGAAGACACCCAACATACAGAATAAAGAGAGAATTTTAAAAGCTACAAGAGAAAGGAAGCAGATTACATTTAGGGGTAAACCAATCAGGATAACAGCTGATATTTCAACACAGACTCTGAAAGCTAGAAGATCCTTGAAATATATGTTTTTGTCAGGAGCTTTAGCTTCATTTCTAGTGAAAGCATCAAAGTTGTGTCTGCATCTATGTAACCTGGAGGACATGGTTTCTTATTTTTTAAAAGACATAAGGCGGCAGTGCTGAATTCACTCTTTGTAGGTAAACTGTGGCCACTTAAGGCTAAGTGTCTCCTGTGTGGACTGTGAAGCCATTTGATCATCCTCCACTTTTCATGGTGTTTCTTGCTGCTGCACTGGGAGTTTGGTATTTGTTTCACTAAATAAAACGAGTTCAACTGAGACCCAGTGCTGAAGGGAGTTCTGTCATGTGTGGTGGGTCAGAGTCTGCAGGAGAATTCACCAACCAGGATTCTATCCCACATAGATTGCCCCCTTGACCATAGCAACCTGATTCTGAACATTGCCCTGAAAATCTGCATATAAAAAGATGCCTTTACATGGAGAGGTTTCAGACATATAAGTTTCTGCTGGATGCACCATGTCAGTCTCAAGCCCTTTCGAAGCATTGGCAGATCCACATGGCCCCACAAGAGATGTTTTATCACACACCTGCACACCACCGCTCTAGGCCCACTATTCAGTAGGCTACAAGTTACTGGCATTTCTATTCTACATCATTTTCATGAAACCCAGACAATCAAGGCACTGTCTGGTACACTCATGATGAGCAAAAGGACATGAAAGGTTCTCCAGTGCCACCTCGTCATTGGAATGGCAAAAATTTCATGGTATTTATGTAGCCACTTTTCAATGATGAAGTTGGAAGCACTGTGGGTTTCAATTCATTCAGGAACCATTAAATGGTGAGGAAGCTCATTTCAATAAAAGCTCTGGAGAACTCTCACAGGCAATTTTTCCCAAGGAGTTGGCTAGATCTCAGTTTACAAGGGTGAATCTCATTAGTGGCCTATTCCACTGCCACACAAATGACCACAATTGAAACCAAAACACTCCCACATGACCCTCATCTTCTGCCATAGAGAAACTCATCATAACCTCTTGCTGCAGGTTTCCATGAGGGGTGCAGCCCAAGACAGTGTCCAAAATAAGCTCACTTACCCCTCAATTGCCTAAAGTCAGGTTGGCCTGGACACCCTTCCTGTGAACCAGGAGTGATCAAATAGGCCTGCCCTTAATACTGCTCTGCTTCTCCATTTTGACTCTTACTGATTGTTGAGTATAAATTTCTTTGTGTGAATTGGAGTCATGAGAAAATCCAAGCACCTATGCATTAGCCTCTGCAGGGCTTTGAAGAACTCATTTGACCCAAATGATATCTATTCTCACTTGATAGAGGTCAGGACTTACAGAGGAAGGCAAGAGACTTCATCCACATTGACTGCTCTTTTGGCCATTTTGGTTTTGGATTCACAGATGGGATCTTTCTGTAGATCCATCAGGTGCTGAGAATCTAAGCCCCAGCCTCACATAGGGACAAGGGGCTGATTCAGACACATCCCTTTTTAAGCAATTAAGCAAACAGCCACAGGTGATGCGCATTCATTTTCATTTGAAAACTGTTTTCTTCAGGATTTACAAAGGGGTTGCCTGAGGCAAAGAAATTCCTGACATTCTGGGCAACAGAACAATAGGTTAGCAAAAGGCCCAAAGCAGGGTTTATCCACTGAGACTTTACTGGTCACACTGATATCTGAGTTTTCTGAGATGCTCCCATTGCCTTCAGCTATCCAGTACATGGCCATGTAACAAATCTTGGAGGCGGTACATATCTTGGACACCAAATCATGAGACTATTCTGGAGAGTGGCCAGAATTCAGGAAGAAAACTGGAGCTTAGGAAGATAGTAGGTGTTGTCCATTCATAAGGCAAGCTGCAGTCCATTCATCAATTGCACAGGATGAATGCTGGGAAGCTTTCTACTAGACAGGACACTTCCATTGATGCATTCTCTTTTCAAATGTCAACAACCACGGACACTGTGGGATACACTTTTAGAAACCCTCGCCGTGTCAAACGACCTTCTAGAAACAATCCCCTCAAAAACAAACAATCCACTATTCCTACCTATTCTCAGAACATGTGACAAAACCACAAACTCACACCCACACCCACAAAGCACCTCCTTCCCAGAAGTAGGTCTTTGATTATCCGGAGTTTCCTCTGACTGGTGGGCCATACTATGTTCCCCCGAAATGGCCTGTATTTTCTCAGATCCAGTGTCTTTGCCAGAACAACTACATGCTTTCTCAGGAAACAGCCAACTTCATAGCTTTCCTGGCATTTGGCCATCCTCACATCAGTTGGTACCAATAAAGACTGACTCTGTCCTTGGTAAATACAATCAAGTGTGCCAACTGTGACTGGGACTGGCTCTGGGGGCCTAGCTTCCTGGTTCCAAAGTTCAGAGAGTTCCATTACAAAGGAAGTGAGGGGAGGTCACTTTTTTCAGGAACTGAATGAGGTCACTGCCTTGGCAACCACTTTGCTCTAACAGTTGCTTGCAAGGGTCCCATGAGATGGATGCTGCCCCAATTACTGTGACATTTTCACAAGTTATAATGGTATATCAAACATAGCCACCCAGGAACAGCTCTCCACACAGGCTTGGTTTGGTCCATCTTCTCTACATTAAGAAGAGAGAGGCTGATTCAGACACAACCCTTCATCCTGACCAGGCTGTTTGCCATGGAAGATGACCTTTGCTCTCTCAGGTTCTTCATACCTGCCTACATGTTTTCCAGGGATAATTTCTGCATGGACCATTGAGGTTCTAAGTAGGTGGAAGATCCCCTCCATCCCTGCATTGTAAGACCAACTCTGTTCCAGCTCTTCTGTAATGTTAGATTGAGGGAACAGTGTATGGTTAGGCTTAATAACCAGTTTGATTTGGGTTAGGAATCATTCTACGGGATGTATAATGGTATTGGGTAACTGCGATACTTACAAGAATATATAGGTGAAATATAAGTATGAAAACAGAAATCCAGGTAAGATTTGAAGTCCAGAAAGTCATTGGGTCCTTGATTGGATTACTTAGCTTGAATTACGTTCTGCACAGATATGTCAGATAAATTGATATACAATGGCATAGGAACTTGTACCTTGGATGATTGATTGTAGAAGAGAACATCCCCTCAAACAGAGATAGTCAGTAGGATCAGGAAGATAGTCAGTAAGTTTCAGAAGAACAATGAGTATAGGATTTGGACCAAAAGTTATTTAGCAATAGGGTTTCGGTTAGAGAGTGAATTTCAATAACAGCACATGTGGAGGGTCTCCAACAATGATGAAGTGGGGAAAATATGTAGGAATGCAGATATCAATAGAGACATTAGGAAATCAGGCAAAGTATAAAGTGAGTGATAGGATTAGATATTTTCAACAGGGTTGAGGTTGAGCATATAATCATAGAAAGAAACAAATATGCAGTCACCAATAGGATTGACATATGAGAGCATAAGGCACCCTGGACATGGATGATTTTAGTAATCCATGTTCACTTTCTATTTAGGATTTGGTAGAATCATAAGTGTGACCTTTGAATTTTGTGTCCAGAATATTACTGTGATGAAATGTATATGTAGATCAGGTGACATGAGTATTTCTTCCACTATTTCTGGAAGCAATATTTTGAAGACGTATAAATTTGTATTGGGGCTACAAAAAGGTGCACCCTGTGTCTATGAATACAGAGGAAATGCATGAATAGACCGTACTGTGAATAAATAATAAAACTGGTTTCAACTTGAAATAATAGATTGAAATAAATGTGAAAATATATAAGAAATCTTATATTAATATACAATCATTCATTCCAACCCATTATACATTTAATGGAAATATGAGGATTTTGGTTTATCATGAAAAGTGTGTGAGTTTTGCTTCAAATTGATTATGGAAATCAAAAATAATTTGTTGGGAAAGAAGTCTCATGAAAAGACCAGTCAAGAAACCTGGAGGAATACATGTGTTCTGTAGCAGGAAGCGATTGAAAGTGAAACAAATGTCTATAAAATTGCGAAATTGTTGATGAAATATATGTCCTATTGTGGTAAGCCATTGTTGTAGATTGTGGCCGCCATTAGAAGATGGCGCCGGCTTCCAATGTGGCCTGTGATAAACAAATTCTTTTGTGGAGAGTTGGCACGCTATCCCTTGCCACCCTATAAGAAAGATCCACGCAGCGGCTTAAGATTGGTACGTGGGAGACTTTATTAGGCTGTGCTTGGGCGCTCACCAGTAGAGAGGGGGGTCACAAAAAGATACTTTAATCAAGGCCTGAATAAACTGCTGAAAGAAGATTCCTGAGTTGTGTCTTCCTTGCGGGCAAGGGATCGCGACAAGTGGTGCTGAAAACCGGGAACCAGAACTTTCAGCAGTCAGGGGTGGTGAACCAGTTAGTCCCAGGTAAGTAGGACCCGCGGTCAAAGCGGAGATCAGTCCTAGATAAGTGGGACCCGCTATCAAAGCGGAGATCAGTCCCAGATAATTGGGACCCGCTATCAAAGCGGAGATTAGTCCTAGGTAATTGGGACCCGCTATCAAAGCGGAGATTAGTCCTAGGTAATTGGGACCCGCTATCAAAGCGGCAGCTCCTCTGTAAAGCCAGAGAGAGCATTACATCTTATTGCAGCTGCACTGTGTACTTTCGCTCTTACTTTCACTTTTGTTTTTTGTGTGTCTTTTGTTGTGTCATGGGTGCCGTATCTTCAAGTCCGCTTCTCCTGGCCCTAGATAACCTGTTACGTTCCAAGGGCCTAGAAGTGAAACGTAGTACTTTACACAGATTTTTACAGAAGACAGATATTGTTGCACCGTGGTTCGCGTTCTCGGGTAGCCTCACTCTACCTAGTTGGGATAAGTTAGGCACAGATCTTGACTTTGCTTCTGAGCAGGGCATATTAGATTGTGGGGTGATACCCCTTTGGAAGATGATCCGTAGTTGCCTCGCAGATGGCAGATGTCAGGAAGCACTTACTAAAGGACAAGAAGTTTTAGAGCAATTGCATGAAGAAAGATCAGAAATGGCAGGCAGTGAGGTATTTCAGGAGGATGGCAGTGTGCGGAGCGAGAAACAGGGGAGGAGGCGATTGTCTCTGGCACGGAGTGAAATATTTCAGAAGGAAGGGAATGTGCAGAGCGAGAAACGGGGGAGGAAACGCTTGTATCCAGATCTCAGTACACTGCGCACACTCCCATGCAAAAGTGGGTCAGAAGAGGAGGACGATGAGGAGGAGGAGCTCGGGAGACTGTCTCGGCAGCTAGGAAGTCTAACTATGGGAGAAGGGAACAAAAACAAACAGGAGCTCAGAAAAAAAAAAAAAATGATCCTCCGGACCCGCCGCCGTACGGTGGGGGTGTTTCGAGGAGAGCTTTCCATGCCCAAACACGGGGGCTGTTAACATTTTTACTGATGGTTCCAAGTCTGGAATGGGAGCCTACATAATTACTGACTCTCCCCCTATCCAGCATCAATTTGCTCCTGGAAATCCACAATGGGTAGAACTACAAATTGTTATTGAAGTTTTTAAACAGTGTTCTTTTCCTTTTAATCTTATTTCGGACTCCAGCTATGTGGTACAAGCACTAAAAGTCCTGGAGGCCGTGGGAACTATTAGTGATGCCCACAATGTGTCTGTTTACTTTACTCAGCTTCAACAGCTTATCTCTAACCGCACTGCTTCTTTTTATCCAATGCATATCAGGGCTCACACCTCTCTTCCTGGTCCATTATCCCAAGGTAATGCCTGTGCGGACATAGCCACTAGAGGTCAATTGATATGCTTGGCTTCCTCCTTAGAGGGGGCTAAGTTGTTTCACCAAAACTTCCATGTTAATGCATTAACGCTGCGTAGGCGTTTTTCCATTTCAAGAGCGGATGCTCGGCAGATATTATTGCAATGTCCCCATTGTGTCACATTTCTTCATCCCCCTAATTATGGAGTAAACCCACGGGGATTAAAGCCATTGATTGTTTGGCAAATGGATGTGACACATATACCTGACTTTGGTAACCTTAAGTATGTGCATGTTTCCGTTGATACGTGCTCTGGAATTATCCATGCTTCTGCTTTATCGGGAGAAAAGGCACGTAATGTCATTACTCACTGTTTAGAGGCATGGGCAGCATGGGGTGCACCTGCATCCCTTAAGACTGATAATGGAACTGCTTATACTGGCAGACAATTTACAGATTTTTGTTCTACTATGGGAGTGCAACTTACTCATGGTTTGCCTTATAATCCTCAAGGACAAGGCATTGTTGAGCGTGCTCATCGCACCTTAAAGGAAACTTTACAAAAACAAAAAGGGGGAATAGGAGCTGAACACACTCCTAAAGAAAGCCTGTCCTTAGCTCTATTTACCATTAATTTTTCGAATTTGGATATTCATGGTCGCTCTGCGGCCGATAGACATGTGTCCCCTCAGCCCTCTGTGATTGGCTATGTTAAGTGGAAGGATGTTCTTACGGGCCAATGGAACGGCCCTGACCCCGTGCTGACATGGGCACGAGGATCTGTATGTGTTTTTCCCCAGGATCGTACGGAACCGTTGTGGGTCCCTGAACGCTTGACAAGAAGAGTCTCGACATCAACTGACCAGCAACAAGAGATACCACAACAATCCTGTGATGAAGATCTTCATTCTGCTAAGTGCTCTGGCTCTGGTGCTGGTGCCGATGGCACAGGCGACACCAATGCGGTGGTGGGCAGTGGCACGGGCCTGGCCAATGCCGATGCCGGTTCATGGTAATTCTAGTGTCCTCCCCACTCTTTTTTCAACCTCATGTGAGATGTCTGCTCCCTGTGCCTCTCCTAGAGGGGACATGGAGAGAATTTTTAATCAATCTCAAGTTAATCTCACAGGAGTTTTTGTTTCAGCCTTAGAAACGCTAATTGCATTAGCCTTAAGACCAAAAATTTGACTAACTGGGAGGACCCATTGCGGTCCAATCAGGTCTCAGGAAGCATTATCAGTGCTGTATTGAGCAAGGTAGCTTCGGGGAGGCAATCAGGCTCAGAGACCCCCGCAAACAGCAGCTCAGCTCTTAACATAACTACCTTGGCTATTATCTCCGAGGTACTAATCCCAGTGCCTCCTTTTTCTAGTAGTATTTATAATGCCACTCATTTCAAGGCCTCTCCTTACTGTTCCCCTAATCTTGGTTTCCCCCCAACATTTACGCCTTGTCAGGATCATTCTTGGGAGAAACATCAAGTTGCTAAAGGTTTCTCCCTTTCCCCCTCTCTTAATAGGTATGTTTATAACTTTAACAATAGTGCCAGCTCCTCTACAGGAGTAGGTTGGTCCTGGTTTCAATGGCTGATTTCCAATGAAAAGGGGGCTTCAGCCGATATTTCTGCACTGGCTCAGTTGGTAGGAGCCAAAAGTTGGCTGGCTAATATTTCTGGTACTGTTAGGGAAAGTGAACAAGGTAATAGACTTACATCTGTTTCATTCAACTCTCTGTTGTATAATGCCACATTGCCTCCTGCAATGGTCTGTGTCCAATCCCCCTTCTTATTCCTTTTGGCTGAGGCCACCTCGTCGGGGATGCTGGATTGTTCTCATACTACCTGTCTCTTATCTGAGTGTTGGAATGGTTCCTGGACTGTAGCAGTGATTATGAAAATTTCAACTTTTGTCCCAATCCCGGTCACTGCAGATCCTGATAAATTTCCTATTGTTGAGCTACTTAGAGTCCGCAGAGATTTTGGAATCACAGCGGCTATAGTGACAGCCGTGGCGGTATCTGCTGCTGCAGCGGTTACGGCTGGAGTGGCTATGGCCAATCAAGTACAAACTGCTGCCACCATTAATCACCATTAATCAAGTTGTCCAACAAACTTCCACCATACTTGAATCCCAAAATACAATTAATCAACATATTTTGTCAGGGATTTTAGCTGCCAACCAAAGAATAGACTTATAATTTTGTTAAACTAGGAAGTTCACCCATAGGTTGAATATTCAGTTCCAAAAGCGTTTAGGAGGAGTGATCTCTTCTCACAATTTGTATTTGGTGAAGAAGCCACCTCACAAAAATGTAGGTGTGATACCAGGTAGCTTTCGGTATGTGCATATAAAAATACATATGTTGAATAGGCTACAGAGAAAGGGAGACAGTAATACACATATTTTGAACTTTAAAAACACATGGAGAACTATTTAATTAAAAATTGACTAGATTAATAACACATAAACTTTATCATGCAAAAGGCAAGTCCAAATATACATCATGCCTCCTTTGAACTGCTTGTATTTATATTCTGTTTGTGTTATTTTTCTCCATGATATTAGGATTAGTAGTCAGAGTCTAGTAGGGTATGGGATAGTGTCAGGGATTCTGTATTTTGAATGGAAAATTGGAAATTGTATCCAATGTGTGTGCAAATATGTGCAACCCAAAACTTCCCACTCTGATCCAGAACAATGCCTTGACATTACCTTCGCTCCAAGTAAGACACAATTAGAGGAGAAGAGTTAGAAAATTTGTGAATACATGTCTGGAATGGAAAATGCTCAGGAGTTCACAAACTTCGAGATGGTAGAGGAGTTTCCAAAAGCAAGGGATATGGTAAACACAACACCAACATGGAGCTCTTCTGGCCTAAAGACTGTTTGAGAAACTGCATGTGAGATTGGGCACTTGAAATATGAGGTGTTGTCAGAAGTTTTAGCTTTATTTTTAGTGAGACCATCAAACATGGGTCTGCATCTATGTGACCTGGACGACATGTTTTCTTATTTTCCAATGAACATGAGGCAGCAGTGCTGAATTCTCTCTTTGTAGGTAAACTGTGGCCACTGGGGGCTTAGTGTCTCCCCGTGTCGCTGTGAAGCCATTTGGTCATCCTCCACTTTTCGTGGTGTTTCTTGCTGCTGCACAGTGAGTTTGATATTTGCTTCACAAAAAAACAAGGAGTTCAACTGGGACACAGTGCTGCAGGGAGTTCTGTCACTTGTGGTGGGTTAGAGTCTGCAGGAGAATGCAACATCCAGGCTTCTATCACTCATTGCTTGCTACAATGCCCCCTTTTCCATTGCAACCTAATTCTGAACATTGCCCTGAAACCTCTCTATATAACAAAGTGCCTTTACATAAATGGGTCTGCTGGCTGCTGCAAGTCAATCACATGCTATTTGGAAGCCAATGGCAGATCCACATGGCCCCACCACAGATGTTTTGTAACACACCTGCCCACACCTGGTCAAGGCGCAATACTCAGAAGGTTCCAACTTACTGGCATCTCTGTTCTATGCCATTTTCATGAAACCCAGTAAATCAAGGCCCAGTCTGGTACACTTATGATGAGCATCAGGAGATCTAACTGTTCTCCAGTGCCACCTGGTCATGGGAATTTTAAAAATTTTATGGTATTTATCTAGCCATTTTTCAAAGATGAATTTGGAGCCACAGTGGGTTTCAATTCATTCATGAACCATTAAATGTTGTGGAAGCTCATTTCAATGAAAGATCTAGAGAACTCTCACAGGCAAGGCTTCCCAAAGAGTGGCCTAAAGGTCACATGAGGCCAGGCCCATTGAGGTCTACAATGTTAGGTTCATGGGTGTTTTGACTCTCAAATATGCCTGCCAAGTCTTTCAGAATAAAATCAGGTTATATGCTGGCTGACATTCTCAGTGCTTTGTGGAAAGCCACCCTGGGCCTAGATCTCAGTTTCCAAGGGCAACTCTAATGCGTGGCCTCCTAAAATCCCAACACAATTCATGTCAATACTTCTCTGAGGTCAGTTCCAGAACACAGTCTCTAAGATGAATCAAACCCGAGTTAAAGCCCAGGTGGACCCAGTCTTCTCTTCCAACAGCCAAATAAATGACCACAATTAAATCCAAAACACTCCCACATTGCCCTCATCTTCTTCCATATAGACACTCATCATTACCTCTGGCTGGAGGTTTCCATGAGGGGTAAAGCACAAGACAGAGTCTGAAATAATCTCCCTTGCCCTCATTTGCCTAAAGTCAGTGTGACCTGGACACCCTTCCTGTAAACAAGGAGTGATTTAATAGGCCTGCCACTAATACTGCTCTGCTTCTCCAATTTGAGGCCTACTGACTGTCAGGTATAGATTCTTTATGTGATTTGGATTCATTAGAAAACCCAAGCACCTATGGGCTAGCCTCTGCAGGGCTTTGAAAAACTCGATTAATTCAAAGGATCCCCAAATTCACTTGATGGAGGTCAGGAACCTAACAGAGAAAGGCAATAAACTTCATCTAAAATGACTGATTTTTTAGACATTTTGGTTTTGGATGCACACATGGGATCTTTCTTAAGATCCATTAGGCGCTGAATATCTAAGACACAGCCTCACACACGGCCAAGAGGCTGATTCACACACATATCTCTCAAAGCATTTTAGCAAACAGCCACAGGTCATGCCCATTCATTTCCATTTGAAAACTGTTTTCTTCAGGATTCACAAAGGGGTGGCCTGAGGCAAAGACCTTCCTGACATTCAGGGCAACAGAGGAATAGGGATGCAAAAGGCCCAAAGCAGGTTTTCTCCACTGAGACTTTCCTTGTCACACTGATATCTGAGTTTTCTGAGATGCTCCCTTTCCTTTCAGCTATAGAATACATGGCCATGTCACAGAGGTTGGAGGTGGTACATAACTTGGACAAAAAACCATGAGCCTACTCTGGAGAGTGGCCAGATTCAGAAAGAAAACAGGAACTTAGGAAGATAGTACGTGTTGCCCATTGATAAGGGAAGTCACAGTCCATTCATAAATTAGGCAGGATAAATGCTGGAATTCTTTCTACTAGACAGGACACATCCATAGATGAATTCTGTTTTCTAATGAATACAACCACGGACACAGAGAGTTACACAGACATAGAAACTCCCATTGTCAAAGGAATTACTAGACACAGTCCACTCCAAACCCAACAAACTACCTTTCCTACTTATTCTCAGAACATGAGAAAAACCACAAACTCACTCCCACACCCACAAAGACACCTCCTTCCCCCAAGTAATTCTGTGACTATCCTGAGTGTCGTTTGACTGGTAGGCCATACTATGTTCCCCCAAATGGACTGTCCTGTCTCAGATATGGTCTCCTTGGCCAAATCTGTGACGTTGTCAGGAGCCAGAAGTGGGCAAGTACCTTTTTCTCAAGAAAGGCCCCTCTACAAAACTCTCCTGGCATTTGGCCATCCTCACATCAGTAGGTTCCAGGAAACACTGACTCTGTCCTTGGTAAATCCAAACAAGTGACCTCACTGGGACTTGGACTGGGACTGGGACTGGCTCTGGTTGCCTGGCTTCTGCATCACAAGTTCAGAGAGTTCCATCACCAAGGAAGAGAGGTGAGATCACTTACTTCAGGTAGTGAATGAGGACACTGCCTTGGCAATCACTTTGTCCTAACAGTTGCTTCCAAGGGTCTCATGAGATAGAGGCTGCCCCTACTTCCTGTGACACTTTCACAAGTTAGAATGGTGAATCAACCATAGGCACCCAGGAACAGCTCTTCACACAGGCCTGGTATGGTCCATTTTCTCTACATTGAGAACAGAGAGGCTCATTAAGATACAACCCTTCATCCTGACCAGGTTGTTTGCAATGGAAGATGAGTTTTGCTCTTTAAGGTCCTTCATAGCTGTTTATATCTTCTCCAGGAATCACATCTGCATGGACCTTTTAGGTTTTCAGCATATGGAAGATCCCCTACATTCCTGTATTGTAAGACCAACACTGTCCCTGGTCTTTTGTTAAGTGAGATTGTGGGAACAGTGTATGTTTAGGGTTTAATAACATGTTTGATTTGGGTTAGGAATCATTCTGCTAGATGAATAATGGTATTGGGAACCTGTGACATTTATTAAAACATAGAGATAAAATATAAGTATAAAAACAGAAATCTAGGTAAGATTTGAAGCTCAGAAGGACATTGAGCTGTTGATTGTGATACTTAGCTTTGAATTATGTTCCGCATATATGTCTCAGATAAATCGATAATCAATGGCATAGGACCTTGTACTTTGGATGATTGAATGGAAAAGAGAACTTCCACTCAAACAGGGAAACTCAGTAAGATTAGGAAGATAGTCAGTAGCTTTCAGAAGAAGAGTGAGTACAGGATTTGGACCAAAAATTCTTTATCAATAGGGTTTAGGTTAGAGAGTGAAAGTAAATATCATCACATGTGAAGAGTCACTCACATGGTGAACTGGGGAAAATATTTAGGAAAGCAGACATCAATAGAGACATTAGGAAATCAGGCAAAGTATAAAGTGAGTGATAGGATTAGACATTATTAACTGCATTTAGGTTGAATATATAATCTTAGGAAGAAACAAATACGTAGTCACCAATAGGATTGATATTTGAGACTATTAGGCAACCTGAACCTGGATGTTTTTAGTAATCCATGTTCAGTTTCCATTTAGGCTTTGGTACAATCATAAGTGTGACTTTTGCTTTTTGTGTCCAGAATATTACTGTGATACAATGTATATGTAGATAAGGTGACCTGAGTATTTCTTCCACCATTTCTGGGAGCAATATTTTGAAGAAGTATAAATTTGTATTCGGGGTACAAACAGGTGTACTCTTTGTCTTTGAATATGGAGAATATGCATGTATAGACCATACTGTGAATAAATAATATAACTGGTTCCAACTTTAAATAATGGATTGAATTGAAATGTAAAAATATACAGGAAATCTTATATTGATATACAACCATTCATTCCAACCCGTTTTACATCTAATGGTAATATGAGGATTATGGTTTATCATGAAGAGTGTGTGAGTTTTGCTTCAAATTGATTATGGAAATTGAAAATAATTTTTTGGAAAAAAGTCTCATAAAAAGACCAGTCAAGAAACCTGGAGAAATACATGTGTTCTGAAGCAGGAAGTGACTGAAAGTGAAACAAATGCCTATAAATTTGCGAACTTGTAGATGAAATATATATCCTATGATGTGCATTAACTGAAGGAGTAGTAATGTGCCAGTGTTGAGTAAAAATGAACGTCAAAATAAACATCATGTCCCATAGGAATCTTCTTGCATTGATGTTAAACTGAGTCAGTTAATTTAGAAATATTAGGATTTGAATGCACCATTCACTGAAGTTAGTTTTCAGACCTAAGAAACAAATATGTATTTCAGGTAGATGAATATTTCTGAGAATAATCTAGTGAAAATTTGATTATAACTCCACATACATGAACATGAATGAATTTTGGGACTGTACATAAGACACATCTATTTCATATTTTGAAATATATGGAGAGTGTGTATATATATATATATATATATATATATATATATATATATACACACACACACACACACACACACAACAGACATTAAAAAGTAGCAATACATATGCCAATTGAAATTCTTCATGAAATATATATCATCCACAGATCCAAAAATCTTCATTTTAGTGAGCGTGGATTTATGTGTAATATTGTTCAACTAGGAAGCTCACCAATAGCTTAAATTTTCAGTTCCAACAGCGTTTAGGAGGAGTGATCTCTTCTCATAATTTGTATCTGCCAAGTCAACAGCCTCACAAAAATGTACGTGTGATACCAGGTAGGATTCTATATGTGCATATAAAAATATATGTGCTGAATATGCTACAGAGAAAGGGAGACAGGAATTCACATATTTGTCAACTTTAAAAACACATTGAGAGAGGGAGGGGCAGATCTGCCAATCGCTCCTTCAAGGTAGGCGGACCTGCGACCCACCGGCTGAACAGGACCAGTGGCCCGCCACCGTGGAAGACACATCGCCCTGGTTGGGGGAGGGGCAATGCCGCCGGGCCTGCAAGGTATGCAGACCTGTGACCCACATCAGGACAGGCCCAGCAATCTGCGGAGGGGCAGACACGCCCTCCGCGCCTGCAAGGTAGGTGGACCTGCGACCACCGACAGACCAGGTCTATGGCCCGCCAGCATGGTAGACACATCGTCCCGGTTGGGGGAGGGGCAGAGCAGCCACACGCGCCTGCAAGGTAGACAGACCTGCAAGGGACAGACAAAACAGACCCAGTGGCCCGCAGATGGTCAAAGCTGCCGCCCATGCCTGCAAAGTAGCCCGACATGCGACCCACTGGCAGAACAGGCCCAGTGCCTGCAGAGGGGCAGAGCTGCTGCTCGCACCTTCAAGGTAGGCGGACCAGCTACCTACTGACAGAACAGGCCCAGCAGCCTGCTGGTGTGGTAGGCACATTGTCCCAATTGTAGGAGGGGCAGAGCCACCACCCGTGCCTGCGAGATAGACTTTGAAACTATACAAGCAATAAAAATATATAGGGGAAAAATTCAATAACACAACAGTTTCACCAAGCAGAAAGAAACATGAACAGAATGAAAAGACAAGGAAAGAAAGTACCATAAGCAATGCAGGTAAAGTCAACTTTAGAAGAGGTAATATCTGCAGCAGATGGAATGTCAGATAAAGAACTCAGGATATACATGCTTCAGATGATCTGGAGTCTCAAGGAAGACATTAGAGAGCAAAATCAGACAATGAAAGATCACCTTGATAATGAATTACATAAAAAAATCCAAGAAGCATAATATCAACTATGCAGGGAGATAAAGATTATAAAATCAAACAAACAGATATCCTAGGAATGCAGGAATCAATAAACCAACTTAAAAACTCAATTGAGAATACTAACAGCAGAGTAGAACACTTAGAAGATAGTACATCAGACAATGAAGACAAATTATTTCAACTTGAAAAGAACACAGACAGCTCAGGAAGACTTTTAAGAAACCATGAGCAGAACATCCAGGAAATATGGGATAACATAAAAAGACCAAACTTAAGAGTCATTGGGATACAGGAAGGTATAGAGGTCCAAACAAAAGGAATGAGCAATATATTCAATGAAATAAAAGAGAAAACTTCCCAGACTTGTAGAATGAGACAGAATCGCAAATCCTAGAAGCTTACAGGATGCCAAATGTGCAAAATTATAACAGATCCACACCTAGACATATTATAACGAAGATGCCCAACATACAGAAAAAGGAGAGAATTTTAAAAGCTACTAGATAAAGGAAGCAGATTATATTTAGTGGTAAACCAATCAGGATAACAGCTTATCTTTCAACACAGACTCTGAAAGCTAGAAGATCCTGCAATAACATTTTTCAAACACTGAAAGTAAATGGGTTCCATCCAAGAATTGTGTATCTAGCGAAATTAATCTTCAGGATAGAAGATGAAATTAAAACTTTCCACGATAACAAAAGTTAAAAGAATTTGCAGCGAGAAAACGATTTCTTCAAAACATCCTTGGCAAAACACTACAGGAAGAGGAAATGGAAAATAACAATGAAAACCAACAGTGGGAGGTAGGACAGTAAAGGGGGGAAAATAATGAAGGAGGAAAAAAACCATGTTTAGTAACATAAATATACAAATATGGCTGGAAGAACAACCCATATCTCAATAATAACCCTAAATGTTAATGGCTTAAACTCACCAATTAAGAGACACAGGCTAGTAGAATGGATCACAAAACAAGACCCAACAGTATGCTGCCTACTGGAGACACATATGTTAGGAAAAGATATACATAGACTGAAGGTGAAAAGTTGGCAAAAACCATATCACCCATATGGACTTCGGAAACAACCAGAAGTGTCCATACTCATATCAAATAAAATAGATTTCAAGCTAAAGTTAATCAAAAGGGATAAAGAGCAACACTACATACTTCTCAAGGAAATCATACACCAACAAGACATAACAATCATAAATATATATGCCCCAAACATTGGTGCAGCTATGTTCATTAAACAAATTCTTCTCAAGTTCAAGAGTCTAATAGACCACCATACAATACTCATGGGAGACTCAAACACACCTCTCTCACTACTGGACTGATCTTCCAAACAAAAGTTGAATAATGAAACTATAGAACTCAATAACACAATTAATAACCCAGACTTATGATATATATAGAATATACCACCCAACATCAAGCAGCTACACTTTTTTCTCAGCAGCACATGGATACTTCTCAAAAAATAAATCATATATTATGTCACAGAGCAACTCTTAGACAATATAAAGGAGTAGATATAATACCAGGCATCTTATCTGATCATAATGAAATGAAACTGAAAATCAACGATAAAAGAAAGAAGGCAAAATCATGTATCACTTGGAGAATGAAAAATAAGTTACTGAATGATCAATGGGTTATAGAAGACACCAAGGAGGAAATTAAAAAATTCTTAGAGATAAATGAAAACACAGACATAACATATCGGAATCTATGGGACACATTGAAAGCAGTTCTAAGAACAAAATTCATTGCTTAGATTTCATTCCTTAAAAAAAGGAAAAAAAAAATGACAAATAAATGATCTCATACTTCATCTCAGAATCCTAGAAAAAGAAGAGCAAAACAACAGCAAAATAAGTAGAAGGCAAGAAATAATTAAAATTAGAGCTGAAATTAATGAAATCGAAACAAAAGAAACAATTGAAAAAATTGACAAAACTAAAAGATGGTTCTTTGAAAAAATAAATCAAAACGACAGACCCTTAGCCAAGCTAACAAAGAAAAGAAGAGGGAGAACTCAGTATCACAACAGATAGTTTAGAAATACAGAAGATAATCCGAAATTATTTTGAATTCTTATTTTTCAATAAAATAGAAGATAGTGAAGGCATCGATAAATTTCTCAGTCATATAATCTACCCAGATTTAGTCAGGAGGATATAGGCAACCTTAACAGACCCATAACAATTGAGGAAATAGAATAAACCATCAAAAGACTACCAACTAAGAAAAGCCCAGGACCGGATGGGTATACAGCAGAGTTTTACAAAACCTTTAAAGAGGAACTAATACCAATACTTTTCAAGCTATTTCAGGAAAAATGCAAAAATCCTCAATAAAATTGTGGCGAATCGGATACAAAAACATATTAAAAAAATTGTGCACCATGATCAAGTAGGATTCATCCCTGGGATGCAAGGCTGCTTCATTATACAGAAATCAATAAATGTTATTCATCACATAAATAGACTTAAAAATAAGAACCATTTGATCATCTCGATAGATGCAGAAAAAGCATTTGACAATGTTCAGCATCCCTTTATGTTCAAAACTCTGGAAAAACTAGGGATAACAGGAACATACCTCAATAATGTAAAAGCAATCTATGCTAAGTCTCAGGCTAGCATCATTCTGAATGGAGAAAAATTGAAGGTATTCCCTCTAAAATCTGGAAGAAGATAGGGATGCCCTCTCTCACTACTTCTGTTCAACATAGTTCTCGAAACACTGGCCAGAGCAATTAGAGAGATTAAAGAAATTAAAGGCATAAAAATAGGAAAAGAAGAACGTAAATTATCACTATTTGCAGATGACATGATTCTATACTTAGCAGACCCAGCAAGGTATACAAAGAAACTATTAGAGGTAATAAATGAATTCACCAAAGTGGCAGGATATAAAATCAATATGCATAAATCAAAGGCATTCCTGTATATCAGCAACAAATCCTCTGAAATAGAAATGAGGACAACAACTCAATTCAAAATATCCACACACACACACACACACAAAAAAAAATACTTGGGAATCAACCTAACAAAAAAGGTGAAAGACTTATAAAATGAAAACTACAGAACCCTAAAGAGAGAAATAGAAGAAGATCTTAGAAGATGGAAAAATATACTATGTTCATGGATAGGCAGAACTAACATCATCAAAATGGCAATATAACCAAAAGTTCTCTATATGTTAAATGCAATGCCAATCGGGTCTAAAAGCATGCAATGGAGGAAGGATAGCATCTTCAACAAATGGTTCTGGGAAAACTGGAAATTCATATGCAACAAAATGAAACTGAATCCATTTCTCTCGCCATGCACAAAAGTTAACTCAAAATGGATCAAGGAGCTTGATATCAAATCAGAGACACGGCATCTGATACAAGAAAAAGTTGGCTATGATCTACATACTGTGGGGTTGGGCTCCAAATTCCTCAATAGGACACCATTAGCACACTAGTTAATACCTAGAATCAACAAATGGGACTTACTCAAACTAAAAAGATTTTTCTCATCAAAAGAAACAATAAGAGAGGTAAATAAGTAGTCTACATCCTGGGAACAAATCTTTACTCCTCACACTTCAGATAGAGCCCTAATATCCAGAGTATACAAAGAACTCAAAAAATTAAACAATAAGAAGACGAATAACCCAATCAACAAATGGTCCAAGGACCTGAACAGACACTTCTCAGATGAGGACATACAATCAATCAATAAGTACATGAAAAAATGCTCACCATCTCTTGCAGTCAGAAAAATGGAAAACAAACCCTCCCTAACATACCATCTCACTCCAGTATGATTGGCAGACATTATGAAGTCAAACAACAAGTGCTGGCAAGGATGTGGGGAAAAGGGTACACCTGTACATTGCTGGTGGGACTGCAAATTGGTGCAGCCAATTTGGAAAGAAGTATGGAGATTTCTTGGAAGCTAGGAATGGAACCACCATTTGACCCAGCTATTCCCCTTCTCGGTCTATTCCCTAAGACCTAAAATGTGCATGCTGCAGGGACACTGCTACATTGATGTTCATAACAGCACAATTCAAAATAGCAAGAGTGTGGAACCAACCTAGATGCCCTTCAATAGATGAATGGAAAAAAAATGTGGCATTTATACACAATGGAGTAATACTCTGCATTAAAAAATGTCAAAATCATAGAATTTGCAGGGAAATAGATGGCATTAGAACAGATTATGCTAAGTGAAGCTAGCCAATCCCTAAAAAAACAAATGCCAATAGTTTTCTTTGATATAAGGAGAGTAAATAAGAACAGATTTGGGAGGAAGAGCATGAGAAGAAGATTAAGATTAAACAGGGGTGACAGGTAGAAGAGAAAAGGAAAGAGAAGGGAAATTGCATGGAAATGGAAGGAGACCCTCATGGTTATACAAAATTACATACAAGAGAAAGTGAGGGAAAAGGGGGGAAAAAACCAAGGGGGAGAAATGAATTACAGTAGATGGGGTAGAGAGAGAAGATGGGAGAAGAGGGGATGGGGGAAAGTAGAGGATAGGAAAGACAGCAGACTACAACAGACACTAGTATTGCAATACGTAAAACAGTGGATGTGTAACAGATGTGATGCTGAAACCTGTATACGGAGTAAAAATGGGAGTTCATAACCCACTTGAATCAAAGTGTGAAATATGATATGTCAAGAAATAGGTAAATTTTGAACAACCAACAATAAAAATTAAAGGGAAAAAAACACATAGAGAACTATTTCAATGAAAAATGGACTAGACATATAACACCTACGCTTTATCATGCAAAAGGCAAGTCCAACTATACACCATGCCTCCTCTGAACGGCTTGTATTTCTATTCTGTTTGTGTTATTATTCTCCATCATAGTAGGATTAGTAGTCAGAGTCTAGTAGGGTATGGGTTAGTGTCAGGGATTCAGTATTTTGAATGGAAAAAAGGAAAATGAATCCAATGTGTATGCAAATATGGGCTACACAATAAATTACCCACTCTCATCCAGAACAATGGCTTCACATTACCTTCGCCCCAAATAAGACACAATTAGAGGAGAAGAGTTAGAAAATCTGTGAATATATATCTGGAATGGAAAATGCAAAGGAGTTCACAACCTTGGATGTGGTAGAGGAGTTTCCAAATGTAAGGGACAAGGTAAACACTCCACAAACTTGGAGCTCTGCTGGCCTAAAGACTTCTTGAGAAACTGCCTCTGAGGTTGGGAACTCAAAATATATGTTGTTGTCAGGAGCTTTAGCTTTGTTTCTAGTGAGACCATCAGAGCTGGGTCTACATCTATGTGACCTGGAGGACGTGGTTTCTTATTTTCCAATGAACACTAGGCTACAGTACTGAATTATCTCTTTGTAGGTAAACTGTGACCACTGGGGTCTAAGAGTCTCCCCGTGTGGACTGTGAGGGCATTTGGTCATTCTCCACTTTTCGTGGTGTTTCTTGCTGCTGCACTGGGAGTTTGGTATTTTCTTCACGAAATACAAGGAGTTGAACTGGGACACAGTGCTGGAGGGAGTACTGTCATGTGTAGTGGGTCATGGTCTGCAGGAGAATGCACCAACCAGGCTTCTAGCCCACATAGATTGTCCCCTTGTCCATAGCAACCTGATTCAGAACATTGCCCTAAAAATTCTCCATATACCAATATGCATTTACATATAAGAATTTCCTGGCTGCACCACGTCAGTCACATGCCATTTGGAAGCAATGGCAGATCCACATGGCCCCACCACGGATGTTTTATCACAAACCTGCACACCACAGCTTGCGCCTACAATTGAGGAGTATTCAACTTACTGGCATCTCTGTTCTACACCAATTTAATGAAACTCAGTCAATTAGGGCACTTTCTGGTACACTCATGATCAGCAACAGGGCATACAAAGGTTCTCCAGTGCCACCTGGTCATAGGAATTTCAAAAATTTCATGGTATTTATCTAGCCATTTTTCAAGGTGGAAGTTGGAGGCACTGTAGGTTTCAATTCATTTAGCAACCATTAAATTGTGAGGAAGCTCATTTCAATGAAATCTCTGGAGGACACTCACAGGCAAGTCTTCCCAAAGAGTCGCCAAAAGGTCACATGAAGCCAGGCCCATTGAGGTCTACAGTGTGAGGTCTATGTGTGTTTTGACTATGGCTGCCAAGTATTTCAGAATAAAATCTTGTGATATCCTGGGTGAGATTCCCAGTGCTCTGTGGAAAGCCACCCTCGGCCTAGGTCTCAGTTTCCAAGGGCGAGTCTCATGTGTGGCCTCCTAAAAACTCAACACAATTCATGCCAATACTTCTCTGAGTTCAGTTCCATAACTCAGTCTCTAAGGGGAATCAGACCAGATTTCAAGTCCTGGTTGACCTACTCATCTCTTCCAACCCCAACACAAATGACCAAAATTAAACCAAAACATTCCCACATGACCCTCATCTTATTGCATATAGACACTCATCTTAACCTCTGCCTGGAAGTTTCCATGAAGGACACAGCCCAAGATAGTGTCCAAAATAGGCTTCCTTGCCCCTTATTTTCCTAATGTCAGGGTGGCCTGGACACCCTTCCTGTGACCCAGGAGTGATCAAATAGGCCTGCCGTAATACTGCTCTGCTTCTCCAATTTGAGGCCTACTGACAGTGGGGTTTAGAATCTTTATGTGAATTGGAGTCATGAGAAAACACAAGCACCTCTGGGCTAGCATGTGCAGGGCTTTGAAGAAATCATTTGACCCAAAGGATCCCTATTCTCACTTGATGGAGGTCAGGAACCTTACAGTAGAAGGCAAGAGACTTTATGCTCAATGACTCCTCTTTTGGGCATTTCGGTTTTGGATTCACACATGGGATCTTTCTTTATATCGATCAGGTGCTAAGAATCTAAGCCAAAGCCTCACACAGGGCCAAGAGGCTGATTCAGACACACCCCTTTCTAAAGCAATTAGGCAAAGAGCCACAGGTGAGGCACATTCATTTCCATTTGAAAAATGTTTTCTTCCAGCTTCACAAAGGGGTGGCCTGAGGCAAAGAAATTCCTGAAATACAGGGAAATAGAACAAAAGGTAAGCAAAAGGCCCAAAGCACGGTTTTTCCACTGAGACTTTACTGGTCACACTGATATCTGAGTTTTCTTAGTTGCTCGCCATTCCCTTCAGCTATCCAGTACATGGCCATGTCACAGAGCTTGAAGGTGGTACCTCGCTTGGACACAAAACCATGAGCCTATTCTGGAGAGTGGCCAGAATTCAAAAATAAAACCAGACCTTAAAAAAATAGCAGGTGTTGCCCATCGATAAGGGAAGCCACAGTGCATTCATATATTCGGCCGGATGAATGCTGGGAAGCTTTCTACCAGACAGGACACATCCATTCATGCATTCTCTTTTCTAATGTTTACAACCACGGACCCAATGGGATACACAGACATAGAAACACTTGCCTTATCAAATCACTTATTAGAAACAGTTCACTCCAAACCAAACAAACCGCCATTCCTACCTATTCTGAGAACATGAGACAAAAGCACAAACACACACCCACACCCACAAAGCACCTTCTTCCCCCAAGTAGGTCTCTGACTATCCGGAGTGTCCTCTGACTATTGGGCCATACTATGTTCCCCTGAAATTGCCTGCCCTGTTTCAGATCTGGTTTCCTTGGCCAACTCTGTAAAGTTGTCAGGAGGCAGCGGTGATCCACTACCTGCTTTCTCAGGAAAGGCCACTCTTCAGAGCTTTCCTGGCTTTTGGCCATCCTCATATCAGTAGGTACCAACAAAGACTGATTCTGTCCTTGGTAAATCCAAAGAAGTGAGACCACTGCTACTGGGACTGGAATGGGATTTGGGTGCCTGGCTTCCTTGATCCCAAGTTCAGAGAGTTCTATCACCAAGGATGTGAGGTGAGGTCTGAGGTCACTTCCTTCAGGAACTGAATGAGCTCACACCCTTGGCAACCACTTTGTCCTAACAGTTGCTTACAAGGGTCCCCTGAAATGAAGGCTGCCCCTACTTTCTGTGACAGTTTCACAAGTTAGAATGGTATATTAACCATAGGCAACCGGGAACAGCTCTCCACACAGCCTGGTTTGGTCCTTCTTCTCTACATTAAGAAGAGAGAGGATGATTCAGACATATCCCTTCATCCTGACCAGGTTGTTTGCAAGAGAAGATGACTTTTGCTCACTCAGTTCCTTCATAGCTGCCTACAACTTCTCCAGGGATCATTTTTGCATGTACCTTTGAGTTTCTTAGCAATAGGAAGTTCCCCTACATTCCTGTATTGTAAGACCTACTCTGTCCCTGCTCTTCTGTAAAGTTAGATTGAGGGAACAGTGTATGGTTAGGGTTAATAACAGGTTCAATTTGCATTAGGAATCATTCTGCTGGATGAATAATGGTATTGAAAACCTGCGATATTTACAAGAATATATAGGTGAAAATTAAGTATGAAAACAGAAATCTAGGTAAGATTTGAAGCCCAGAAGAGCATTGGGACCTTGATTGTGATACTGAGCTTTGATTTATTTTCTGCACAGATGTCTCAGATACATCAATATACAATGGCAAAGGTCCCTGTATTTTGGATGATTGATTGTCAAAGAGAACTTCCAGTCAAAAAGGGATAATCAGTAGGATTAGGAAGATAGTCGGTAGGTTTAGAAAGGAGAGTGAGCATAGGATTTGGACCAAAAGTTCTTTAGCTATAGGGTTTCGGGTATAGAGTGAATGTAAATGTCACCACATGTGAAGAGTCAGTCACAATGATGAACTGGGGAAAATATGTAGGAAAGCAGATATCAATAGAGACATTAGGAAATCTGGCAAAGTGTAGTCCGTAGTGAAAGGTTAATAAAATAGGTACTTATCACTTCCTGTTTTCTGTATGCTTAATAAAACACTGTTGAAATCTTGAGAAATGTCTGCTAGTCTTGTTCCCAGAATGTGCTGTCCTCACCTGCCAAACTGCAGAAAGTAATTCCTCACCCGGTTGCCCACAAACAGCTCACTCGCCCGGACCCATCAATAAACATCCTGCCCTGCCCTCTCCAAGGAAAGTATATAAGCTCTGCTTAAGCTGTTCTCAGGGCTCTCTGCTCTATTCAAGTGAACTCTGAGCCCCAGCATGCTGGACCCATAATAAACCCTTTGCTTTTGCATGAGACAGTCTCTTGGTGGTTTCTTCCCCGGACGCTCGCCCGACCTTTACATATGGAGGTTCCACTGAGATCCAGCAGCGGCAGATGAGAGACCCCAACGGGCTCCTCTCGGGGTATGTAAGGTGCCTCTTTCTAGTTTCAGGTTTCAGGTTAGGGCTTGGCAAATGGCTGTTGATGAAGAGTGTGAGCTCTCTCCGACCGTGGCTGAGAGACATGTCATAGAGCCACAGGCCACGTCACTGGGGGACTCCCCAGAGGACTCGGGAAATCGAGGAACAATAGTCTCCTCGACTCAGTGATATTTTGTTTCAGATTCGGTATTGCCAGCCCATCGGGTTTTGCCGGCTACTCAGTCCTGGTCTCAGTGTTGGACGTCCATTGCCTGTCTTTATTGTATTGTCTTGTCTGTGTCGTGTGTCGTTGATTTTACTGATTGTTTATCTTTCATTATGGGATAGAGCACTTCAATGCCTCTTTTGCTGACCCTTGATCATTGCACCAAAGTCCGCTTAAGGGCTCAGAATCTTTCTTTTTCAGTTAAACGCTGGACCTGGCAGACTCTCTGTGCCTCAGAATGGCCCACCTTTGGATTCAGATGGCCCCTAGAAGGATCTTTCTACTTCCCACTAATTTAAAAAGTCAGAGATATTGACTTTCAGCCAGCGCCACATAGACATCAGGATCAAGAGACATATATCTTAACTTTGCAGGACCTCTGCAATTCTTCTCCTCCATGTGTGAAGCTTTTCCTTGCCCCTGCCCCTGCTCCTACTCTTTCCGTCATGCTCTCTCAAACCTTCTGCTTCTCCTCCTCCTTCAACCTCTGTTCTCCCTGAGTCACAAGATTTTACTCTACTGGACTCTCGTCCTACTACTTATTCCCTGCCCTCGTCCCCCAACCCCCAACACCCTCTAAGTAATTCCTCTGCTGCTGTCTCAGCCTCTCCGCCATTGGAGGAAGCTAAGCGAGCCCAGCGCACTCCAGATAACTCCCCTGCGGAAAACACAGCCCCTCCTTTCCTGGAGGTTGCTGGCCCGGCTAAAGGAATTTGCCGGCGTTGAATGATTGAAATCCCTGGAACTCACGTGATGCTCCCTCTCCATTTCTAAGGAACAATGATTGATGACAACCATGGGGGAAAAATGCAAGCCTACCAGTATTTACCTTTCTCCTCTTCAGACCTAAATAACTGGAAAAATAACAATCCCCCTTTTACCCAGGACCCCACCTGGGTCTCAGGTGTGGTTGAGTCATTGATGTTTTCACACCAGCCTACTTGGGATGACTGCCAACAACTCCTAGGGACTCTCTTCATGACAGAGGAACAAAAGAGAATCTTCCTGGATTCTAGAAAAAAAATATTCTCGGACCACATGGGTGACCGACAAAACTTCCCAAAATATGCAAAGCCGCCTTTCCCTTGCACCGACCCAACTGGGACCCCAAAACCTGTGAAGGTAATGAGCATCCTTCCTCTTATTGCCGGGCTCTAATAGTGGGTACCTTAGTGGCCACTAGGCGACCAACTATTTTGGCCAAGGTAAGAGAGATTATTCAAGGGACTGATGAATGTCCCTCCATGTTCCTACAGAGAATTATGGAGGCATATAGGAGATTTAATCCTTTCGATCCTCAGGGAGAGAATCAAAAGGCATCTGTCATGGTGGCCTTTATTGGGCAAGCTGTTCTGGATATTAAAAGACAGTTACAATGCTTAGATGGATTACAAGATATGACTTTGAGAGGTTTAGTCAGAGAAGCCAAGAAGGTATACTATAAGAGAGAAACTGAGGAATACTAGGGAGCAAAGGGAGGATAAAAGAAACAAAAGACAGACTAAGGCATTGACTAAGGTCCTGGTCACAACAACAAATAGACCAGAAATTAAGAAACATGGAGACAGGAAGGGACACCGGGGCCCACACAAGAGGCCACCCCTGGCCTCAATTCAATGTGCCTTCTCTAAAAAAAAGGACACTGGGCTAAAGAGTGCCCTAGAAAGAGACAGCCAGGCCAGCTGGACATTCTGACTCTGTAGGATTACTAAGAAAGTCGGGGCTCAGATCCTCTCCCCGAGCTCAGGGTAACTTTTGAAGTGGAGGGGACCCCAGTATACTTTGAAGTGGATACAGGGGCAAGATATTCTGCCTTTAAGGCCCCATTGGAACCTCTATCAAATAAAAGGTCTCTAATTCAAGGGGCTAATGGCAGTAAATATCGGGCTTGGACAACTAAGAGGACCATGGACCAGGGGAAAGGAAAAATCCATCACTCATTCCTAGTAATCCCAGAATGCACTGCCCCATTGATTGGCAGAGATCTCCTCACAAAGCTCTGGGCCAAAATAACTTTTTACCCTGAAGGCCCCCAAGTGGAATTTCTAAATCCTTCAGTAAAAACTCCTATAATCACGGCTCTAACTATGTCAGTAGAAAATGTACATCAAATCACTCACCTTGGTTCAAAGAAACTGCATTCATATCTGAAGGATAAAGAACAGAGTTTTCCATTAACCAACTCACAGTGAAAGGAAACAACTGAATGGATAACAAAAGCCTGTTGGGTCCATCAATTGGTTAATTCTTACCCTTCCAAGCTTCCTGCAGGAAAGCACCTACGAGGAACCAGACCAGGACAATTCTGGGAAGTGGACTTTACTGAAATTAAGCCAGCAAGGAATGGACTTAAATATCTCCTAGTCTTTGTAGATACATTTTCAGGATGGATTGAAGCCTTCCCCCCCCCCAAAAAAAAAGAAAAGAAAAAAAAATGAAACAGCGCAAATGGTGGTCAAGAAGATCCTGGAAGATATTTTTCCAAGGTACGGCCTTCCTAAAGTAATAGGGTCTGATAATGGACCGGCGTTCGTGGCCCAGGTAACTCAGAGGTTAGCAAGGACCCTGGGGATTAATTGGAAGTTACATTGTGTTTACAGACCCCCGAGTTCAGGACAGGTAGAAAGAATGAATAGAACCATTAAAGAGACCTTAACGAAATTAAACTTAGAGACCGGCATAAAAGATTGGACTATGCTCCTGCTTTATGTACTGTTTCATGCAAGAAATACTCAATCTATTTCTTTGTGTAACCTCACACCCTGTGAAATTCTCTATGGTGTCCCTCCTCCAGTAAGGACCTACCCCAACTCTAAGACCTAACGATTCCTTCCACACCCCCTTGCTTAACAGACTTAAAGCTCTTGAAAGAACTCAGGGATACCTGTGAAAACAGATGGCCACTGCCTACCAACCTGGGGATGAGGGGACTCTACAGCGATATCAAGTAGAGACTTCGTCTATGTCTATGTAAGACGACATCTGGTGTCATCCCTGGAACTCCGCTGAAAAGGACCATACCAGGTGCTACTTATAACACCTACAGGGTAAAGGTAGTCAAAATCACTTCCTGGATCCCTACCTCTCATCTCAAGCCTGTGCCCTGTCCAGACTCTGGCTGGAAACTGGAAAAGACTGGAAACCCTTTCAAATTGTGGATTCGCTGTGTGGATAAGGCTATAGACTCTCCCCTTGACCACCAGTAGTCCTAACCCTCATAAGCCTGTTCAGCAGCGATGGCTGATCACAAATCCTACTGGAACGGAAGTATGGTCTATCTTGCATACAGCCCGCTTAGGGACCTGGTGGCCATCTCTCCAGCCAGACATTTGTCAGCTGCGTATAGGTCTTCCCGATTGGGATATCTCTAATGAAGAGGATCCCACTAAAATTCCATTAAATTCCTTCCATACCATAGATAATGGAAACAAACATTATTGATGTAGGGACACGCGAGCCAGATGCTGGATGGCTAGCCTAGATTACTATGTTTGCCCAGTGTACTATCAAAGCCACAAACAGTCAAGGCTGTGTGCGGGGAACGCCGACATCTTCTGTAAGTCATGGGGATGTGAGCATACAGGGACTGCCACATGGAACCAAAACTACTCATGAAATTCTCTACACAACATTGGCCATATTACCAATTAGACAACCAAAACCGATGGCCCCCAGAGGGGTCTCTAGATCCTCAAATTCTGTGTGACCTTTTTAACTTCTGCAAGTGCTCAAAAGGGTGAAAGGAGATTCCTCTATGTGGAGGCCTTTTCTCTCTTTTGCTCACATCGTGAACTATGCTTCTCCAATACATGCTCACCCTCAGCCTTCTGCTCTAGACTCTCTGTTGTCACTCCCACCTCATCAACTTGATTTCTCCCCTCCAATTACTATATTAAAAACCCAAACCTCCACCGTTTCTCAGACCATTGCCCCCTTGCTGAGGTAGCAGGTACTGAGGTAACCCTCCACTCATTCACTCCTCTCTTCTTCTGTCAGTGCCCACACTGGGTCCCACCAGGTCCTCTTACCAGCTAACCCAAAGCTCAAACCAGCTGAGAAGATCCCTCAGACCCCTATCCAAGATGTAATGAAAATGGCCTTTAAAGTTGCTTTGCCATCACTGAAAACAGGTTACTAAGAATTTAAAGTCCCTTACAGGCTTTTTGGGATACTCACTCCCATCTCCTGCTCTGTTCTACCCGTTCTACTACTCATGTTTTTGTTGCTAGGAAGATCTCAAAACCCTTTTCCATTATTTTTTTACATCTCTCCTTCCTCATTCTCAGATCCAAAGAGCTGCTCTCAGCCCTGCATTCCCCGTCTTCCCCCTCTGTACCAGGCCCACAGGAAAGTCTTAACTGACCTTATCCAGAAGTTTTCACCATGGCTAACTTTAGGACTTTCAGCAAAAGAGTCCCTATAAAAGAGTTCAGTGTAGATAAACTTCTTCTTTTTGTGTTGCCCTGGTCTACCTGGCAACTGGCTGAAAAAAAACAGCACTCCTGAGCTAGACACACCCTTACTAGTTTTTCACAACATATGTGATCAAGGCTTCTGTCCTTTAGCTGGGGCTTCATAGAGATGGCTACATTGCTAAGATGAATAAGTTACAAACTGGGCTCCATGGAAACAGCTGGCAGGGGGAAAAAAAGGGAAAAAAAAGCTCTCCCCCACCCAGGTGTCCTTGAAAATTTAACTTGCCCAGAACTGAGGAAAAATCAGAAACAAAAACTGCTCTTTGTGAACTTCTGCAGACTGTGAACTTCAGAGCCCCTTCCCTTACATGTTGGGTACAAAATTCTGAAACTACCTAAACTTGGGTTTCAGGGGATTAATTGATTACAACAGAAGCAATGCCCTCTGAATCTGGTTGCAACCAAATATGACTGTTTCCTTGTCTTTGGTGCTATCTTAGGTGCCTTGCCTTGTCCGTCCCTACAACAATATAATTCTATATACTTAAACGTTGTTTATGTTTTTATGAAATGGTCAACAGAAGTGATTAATTGTGTAATGGTGCAGATGTTTCCCAGAGTGCTCTATTATGACGCAGGTTCATTGGAAGATCAAATAGAGGGGCATACAACCCGGTTCAGTTGGGAACATATATCTCTCACCTTAGCCATTCTATTATGAATAGGAGTTGCTGCCTGGGTTCGCACAGGAACCACTGCCCTGGTCCATGGGACACAACAAATGACCCAATTAGAAGAAGCAATAGATCAAAACTTAAAGATATTAGAAAATTCCATCACAACTTTGCAGGAATCTTTTACCTCTCTCTTTGAAGTTGTTTTACAGAAAAGTCGAGGTTTGGACCTCCATTTCATGAGAGAAGGGAGCCTTTGTGCTGCATTGAGGAAAGAATGTTTTTTTTTTTTTTTTTTTTTATGTTGACCATACTGGAGTTGTAACAAACCCTATGAGTAAATTAAAAAGATGCCTTGAAGAGCATCAAAGAGAGATAGAGACCCAAAATTGGTGGTTTGAGTCTTGGTTTACACAGTCCCCCTGGTTAACTACGTTTTAATCAACCCTGGCCGGTCGAAAAATAATCCTCATTTTATTGCTTACTATAAAACCCTGTTTCTCAACCATGTAATTTCTTTTCTCCAAGCTCAAATTGGACAAGTTAAACTTATGCTAATACCCCACTAGCATACATAAAATGTGACACCCCCCAACAATCACTTTTATGATTAAAAGTAGCCAGAAGAAGAAGTGGGGAATGAAATGTTAATAAAATATGTACTTGTCACTTCCTGTTTTTCTGTATGCTTAACAAAACACTATTGAAATGTTGAGAAATGTTTCCTAATCTTGTTCCCAGAATGTGCTGTCCCCAACTGCCAAACTGCAGAATGTACTCCCTCACGCGTTTACACACAAACCACTAACTCGCCCTGACCCATCAATAAACTTCCCTCCCTGCCCTCTCCAAGAAAATTATATAAGTTCTGCTTAAGATGTTCTCAGGGCTCTCTGCTCTATTCAAGTGAGCTCTAAGCCCCAGCATTCTGGACCCCAAATAAACCCTTTCTGTTGCATGAGATAGTCTCTTGGTGGTCTCATCCTCTGACACTCGCCCTACATTTACTTGGATGATTGAATGTAGATGAGAACATCCATTCAAAAGTGATAGTCGGTAAAATTAGGAAGATAGTCGGTAGGTTTAGGAAGAAGAGTGAGTATAAAATTTGGAACAAAAGTTCTTTAGCAATAGGGTTTCGGTTACAGAGTGAATGTAAATGTTAACACAAGTGAAGAGTCAGTCACAATGATGAATTGGAGAAAATATGTTGGAATGCAGATATCAATACAGACATTACAAAATCAGGAAAAGTATAAAGTCAGTGATAGGATTAGACATTTTCAACAGGGTTGAGTTTGAATATATAATCTTAGGAAGAAACGAATATGTAGTCATCAATAGGATTGATATTTGAGAGCAATAGGCAAATTGGACATTGATGTTTTTAGTAATCCATGTTCACTTTCCATTTAGGCTTTGGTACAAATATAAGTTTGACCTTTGAATTTTGTGTCCAGAATATTACTGTGATAACATGTATATATAGATCGGGTGACATAAGTATTTCTTCCACCATTTTTGGGAGCAATATTTTGAAGACTTATAAATTAGTATTTGGGGTACAAACAGGTGTACCCGGTGTCTATGAATATAGAGATAATGCATGAATAGACCAACTGTGAATAAGTAATATAACTGGTTCCACTTTAAATGGTGGATTGAATTGATATCTGAAAATATAAAAAATCGTATGTTGATATACAATCATTCATTCCAACAAGTTATACATCAATGTTAATATTAGGGTTATGGTTTATCATGAAGGGTGTGTGAGTTTTGCTTCAATGTGATTATAAAAATCGAAAATAATGTGTTTGTAAAAAAAAATCTTGAGAAGACCAGTCAAGAAATATGGAAGAATACATGTGTTCTAAAGTAGGAAGTGATTGAAAGTGAAAAAATGCCTATAATTTTGTGATCTTTTTGATGAAATATATATCCTATGATGTGCATAAACTGAAGAAATAGTAATGTACCAGTGTTGAATTAAAATGAACATCAAAATACACATCATGTTCCATATGAATCTTCTTGCATTGAGGTTAAACTGGGTCAGTTACTCTAGATATATTAGGATTTGTATGCAACATTCACTGAAGTTAGTTTTCAGTACTAAAAACAAAAAAGTATTTCAGGTGGATGAATATTTCTGAGAATAATATTTAGAAAAGATGATCATAAATCCACATACATGAATATGAATGAATTAAGGGAGTGTATATTAAGATACAAATATTTCATATTTTGAAAAATCTGGAGAATGTGTGTATGTATATATATATATATATATATATATATATATATGTATATATATATATATATATATATATATATACACACACACACACACACACACACATATGTATACATACAAACACACATATATATACATACACACACACACACACATTAAAAACTAGCAATATATATGCTATTCGAAATTCATCATGAAATATATATCATTCACAGATCTAAAAATATTCATTTTACTGAACATGGATTTATATATAATGTTGTAAAACTAGGAAGCTCACCCATTGGTTATATTTTCAGTTCCAACAGCGTTTAGGAGGAGTGATCTTCTCTCACAATTTGTATCTGCCAAGTCGTTCACCTCACAAGAATGTAGGTGTGGTAACAGGTAGGATTCTATATGTGTTTATTGCTGTTGCATTGGGAGTTTAGTAATTGATTCATGGAATCCAAGGAGTTCAACTGGGACACAGTGCTGGAGCGAGTTCTCTCAGGCGTGGTGCGTTAGGGTATGCAGGAGAATGCACCAACCAGGCTTCTATCCCACATAACTTGCCCCCTTAAACATAGCAACCTGATTGTAAACATTGCCCTGAAACGTCACCATATAACAAGATGCCTTTGCATAGGAGGGTCTGCTGATTGCACCATGTCAGTCACAAGCCATTTGGAAGCCAATGGCAGATCCACATGGCCCCACCACAGATGTTTTTTCACACACCTGCCAACCACTACTCTAGGACAACTACTCAGCAGGCTCCAACTTATTTTCATGAAACCCAATCAATCAAGGCACTGTCTGGTACACTCATGATCAGCAACAGAATATCCAATGGTTCTCCAGTGCCACCTGGTCATGGGAAATTGAAAATTTTCATGGTATTTATCTAGCCATTTTTCACGGATGAAGTTGGATGCACTGTGGGTTTCAATTCATTCAGGAACCATTAAATGTTGAGGAAACTCATTTCAATGTAAGTTCTGGAGAATTCTCACAGGCAAGGCTTCCCAAAGAGTGGCCAAAAGGTCACATGAAGCCAGGGCCATTGAGGTCTAAAATGTGATGTCATTGTCTGTTTTGACTCTCAACAATGGCTTCCAAGTCTTTCAGAGTAAAATCATGTGATATCCTGGTTGAGATCAGAGTGCCCTGTGGAAAGCTACCCTGGGCCTTCATCTCAGTTTCCAAGGATGACTCTCATGCGTGGCTTCCTCAAATCCCAACACAATTCATAGCAATACTTCTCTGAGGTGAGTTCCAGAACTCAGTCTCTAAGGGGAATCACACCAGAGTTCAAGCCCAGGTGGACCCAGTCATCTCTTCCAACTGCCACACAAATGACCACAATAAAACCGAAATTCTCCCACATGGTCCTCATCTTCTTCCATATTGACACTCATCATAACCTCTGGCTGGAGGTGTCCATGAGGGACGCAGCCCAAGACAGTGTCCAAAATAAGCTCCGTTGCTCCTCATTTGCCTAAATTCAGGGTGGCCTGGACACCCTTCCTTTGTACCAGGAGTGATCAAAAAGGCCTGCCTGTCATACTGCTCCACTTTTCCCATTTGAGGGCTATTGAGTGTCACTTAAAGATACTTTATGTGAATTGGAGTGATGAGAAAACCTAAGCACCTACGGGATAGCCTCAGAAGGGCTTTGACGAACTCATCTGACCCAAATGATCCCTAATCTCACTTGATGGAATTCAGGAACCTTACAGAGGAAGGCAGAAGACTTCATCCACAATTACAGCTCTTTTTGCCATTTTTCATTTGGATGCACACATGGGATCTTTCTTTAGATCCATCAGGTGCTGAGAATCTAAGTCAAAGAATCACACTGGGCCAAGAGGCTGATTCAGACACAACTCTTTCCAAATCAATTAAGTAAAGAGTCAAAGGTGAAGCCTATTTATTTCCATTTGAAAACTATTTTCTTCAGGATTCACAAAGGGGTGGTGTGAGACAAAGACTTCCTGACTCTCAGGGCAACAGAATAATAGGTAAGCAAATGGCCCAAAGCAGGGTTTCTCCACTGAGACTTTCCTGGTCAACTGATATCTGAGTTTTCTCAGATGCTCGTCATTTCCTTCAGCTATCCAGAACATTGCCTTGTCACAGAGCTTGGGTGTGGTACATAACTTAGACACAAAACCATGAGCCTATTCTGGAGAGTGTCCAGAATTCTGGAGGAAAACAGAAACTTAAGAAGGTAGCAGGTATTGCCCATTAATAAGGCAATCCACAGTCAATTCATAAAATGGGCAGGATGAATGCTGGGAAGCTTTCTACTAGACAGGACATATCCATTGATGCATTCTCTTTTCTAATGTCTACAACCACGGACACAGTGTGATACACAGACCCAGAAACACTTGCCTTGTTAAACGACTTACTAAAAACAGTTCACTCCAAACCAAACAAACTGACTTTTCTTCCTATTCTCAGAACATGAGACAAAACCACAAACCCACACCCACACCGACAATGACACCTTCTTCCCCCAAATAGGTCTGAGACTATCCGGAGTATCCTCTGACTGGTGGGCCATACTATGTTCCCCCGAAATGTCCTGTCCTGTCTCAGATCTGGTCTCCTTGGCCAACTCTGTGAAGTTGTCAGGAGCCAGGAGTGAGCCACTACCTGCTTTTCCAGGAAAAACCCCTCTTCCAAGCTTTCCAGGCATTTGGCTTCCTCACCTTAGTAGGTACCAAGAAAGACTGATTCTGTCCTTGGTAAATCCAAACAAGTGAGACCACTGGGACTGGGACTGGGACTGGATCTGGGTGCCTGGCGTTCTGGATCCCATGTTCAGAGAGTTCCATCAATAAGGAAGTGCTTTGAGGTCATTTCCTTCAGGAACTGAATGAGATCACTGCCTCGGCAACCACTTTGTCCTAAGAGTTTCTTCCAACGGTCCCATGAGATGGAGGCTGCTCCTACTTCCTGTGACACTTTCACAAGTTAGAATGGTATATCAACCATAGGGAACCAGGAACAGCTCTCCACACAGTCTTGGTTTGGTCCATCTTCTCTACATTAAGATGAGAGAGGCTGATTCAGAAACATCCCTTCATCCTGACTAGGTTGTTTGCAATGGAAGATAACTTTTGCTCTCTCAGGTCCTTCATACCTGCCTACATCTTCTCCAGGGATCATTTCTGCATGGAGCTTTGAGGTTCTCAGCAGATGGAAGATCCACTACATTCCTGTATTGTAAGATCAACACTGTCCTTGCTCTTCTGTAAACATGTTATTAACACAAACAGTGTATGGTTAGTGTTAATAACATGTTCCATTTGGGTTAGGAATTATTCTGCTGCATGAATAATGGTATTGGAAACTTGTGATTATTTTAAGAATATAGAGATGAAATATATGTATGAAAAAAGAAATCTAAGTAAGATTTGAAGCCCAGAAGGGCATTGGGCCCTTAATTGTGATACTTAGCGTTGAATTACATTCTGCACCGATGTCTCAGATAAATCAATATACAATAGCATAAGACCTTGTACCTTAAATGATTGAATGTAGAAGAGAACATCCAGTCAAAAAGGGATACTCGGTAGGATTAAGAAGATAGTTAGTATGTTTAGGAAGAAGAGTGAGTATAGGATTTGGAACAAAAGTTCTTTAGCAATAGGTTATTTATTAGGGTGTGAATGTAAATGTCAGCACATGTGAAGAGTCAGTCACAATGATGAACTGGGGAATATATGTAGGAAAGCAGATAGCAATAGAGACATAATGAAATCAGGCAAAGTATAAAGTGAGGGATAGGATTAGACATTTTCAATTGGGTTGAGTTTGAATATATAATTTTAAGAAGAAACACATATGTAGTCACCAATAGGATTGACATTTGAGAGCATTAGGGAACCTGGACATGGATGTTTTTAGTAATCCATGTTTTCTTTCCATTTGGGCTTTTATACAATCATAAGTGTGACCTTTGCATTTTGTGTCCAGAATATTTCTGTGATTAAATGTATATAAAGATCAGGTGACATGAGTCCACATCCACCATTTCAGGAAGCAATATTTTGAAGACGTATAAATTAGTATTGGGGGTACAAAGAGGTGTACACTGTGTCTATGAATATAGAGATAATGCATGAATAGACCATAGTGTGAATAAATAATATAACTGGTTCCACTTTAAATAATGGATAGAATTGATATCTGAAAAGATATAAGAAATCTTATATTGACATACAATCATTCATTCAAACCAGTTATACATCTAATGGTAATATCAGAGTGATAATTAAAATGAATGGTATGTGAGTTTTGCTTCAAAAGTGATTATGAAAATCAAAATTAATGTGTTTGGTATAAAATCTCATGAAAAGACCAGTCAAGAAACTTAGAGGAATACATGTGTTCTGAAGCAGGAAGTGATTGAAAGTGAAACAAATGCCTATAAATTTTTGAACTTGTGGATGAAATGATATATCCTATGATGTCCATAAACTGAAAAAATAATAATGTACCAATATTGAATAAAAATAAACTTCAAAATACACATCATGTCCCGTAGGATTCTACTTGCATTGATGTTAAACTGATTCAGTTACTGTAGAAATATTAGGATTTGTAAGCTCCATTCACTGAAGTTAGTTTTCAGTACTAGGAAATAAATATGTATTTCAGGTGGATGAATATTTCTGAGAATTATCTTGTGAAAAGTTGATTATAAACCACATATAGAAACATGAGTGAATTTAGGGAGTGTATAATAAGACATATATATTTCATCTTTTGAAAAATCTGGACAGTATATATATATATATATATATATATATATATATATATATATATATATAGATAGATAGACACACACAGACATTATAATGTAGCAATATAAATGCTAATCGAAATTCACCGTGTAATACATATCATCCACATATCCAAAAATATTCATTTTACTGAACATCGATTTATATATAATGTTGTTCATCTAGGAAATTCACCAATAGGTTTAATTTTCAGTTCCATCATTATTTAGGGGGAGTGATATCTTATCACAATATGTATCTTTCAAAATCAGCGAGCTTACAAAAATGTACTTGTGATACCAGGTAGGATTCTAAATATGCATAAAAAATACATGTGATGAATAGGCTACAGAGAATGGGAGACAGAAATTTACATATGTGTTAACTTTAAAAACTCATGGAGAACTATTACAATGAAAAGTTTACTAGATTTATAACACATACCCTTGATAAAGCAGAAGGGAAGTCCAAGTATACACCATGCCTCCTATGAACGGCCTGTATTTCTATTCTGTTAGGTTTCTTGTTCTCCATCATATTAGGATTAGTAGTCAGAGTCTAGTAGGTTATGGGTTAATGTCAGGGATTCAGTATTTCAAATGGAAAATATGAAAATGAATCTAATGTGTATGCAAATATGTGCTACACAAAAATCATCCCACTCTCATCCAGAACAATGCCTTGACATAACCTTTGCCCCAATTAAGACACAATTAGTGGAGAAGAGTTAGAAAATCTGTGAATACGTATGTGGAAATGAAAATGCTCAGGAGTTCACAGCCTTGGAGGCGGTAGAGAAATTTCCAAAAGTATGGGATAGGGTAAATACTCCACAAATATGGAGTTCTGCTGGCCTAATGACTCTTTGAGAAACTGCCTTTGAAGTTGGGACCTTGTAATATATGTTGTTGTCAGGAGCTTCAGCTTCCTTTGTAGTGAGACAATCAAAGCTGGATCTGCATATATGTGACCTGAAGGACATGGTTTCTTATTTTCTAGTGAACATGAGGCAGCAGTTCTGAATTCCCTCATTGTAGGTAAACTGTGGCCACTGGGAGCTAAGTGTCTCCTCGTGTGGACTGAGAAGCCATTTGGTCATCCTCCACTTTTCCTGGTGATTCTTACAGCTTCACTGAGAGTTTGGTATTGGCATCAGTAAATACCATGAGTTCAATGGGGACACAGTGCTGGAGGGAGTACTCTCACGTGTGATGGGTCAGGGTGTGCAGGAGAATGCCCCAACCAGGCTTCTATTCAACAAAGCTTGCCTCCTTGTCTGCAGCAACCCAATTCTGAACATTGCCCTAAAACCTCTCAATGTAACAAGATGCCTTAACATATAAGGGTCTGCTGGCTGGACCATGTCAGTCACAAGGCATTTGGAAGCCAATGGCAGATCCATGTGGCCCCATCACAGATGTTTTTTCATACACCTGCAAACCACTGCTCTAGGCCCACTAATAAGCAGGTTCCAACGTACTGGCACCTTTGTTCTACACCATTTTCATGAAACCCAGTAAATCAAGGCACTGTCTGGTACATTCATGATCAGCAACAGAACATCCAAAGATTCTGTAGTGCCACCTGCTCTTGGGAATTTCAAATATTCCATGGTATTTATCTAGCCATTTTTCAAGGATGAAGTTGGTGTCACTGTGGGTTTCAATTCATTCAGGAACCATTAAATGGTGAGGAAGCTCATTTCAATGAAAGCTCAGGAGAACTCTCACAGGCAAGTCTTCCCAAAGAGTGGCCAAAAGGTCAAATGAAGCCTGCCCCATTGAGGTCTACAATGTGAGTTCCATGTGTGATTTGACTCTCAAGTATGGCTGCCAAGTTTTTCAGAATGAAATCATGTGATATCCTAGCTGAGATTCCCAGTGCTCTGTGGAAAGCCATCCTGGGCCTAAATCTCAGTCTCCAAGGGCAATTCTCATGCGTGGCCTTCTAATATCCCAACAGAATTCATGGTAATACTTCTCTGAGTTCAGTTCCAAAACTCAGTCTCTAAGGGGAATCACACCATACTTCAAGCCCAGGTTGACCCAGGAATCTCTTCCTACTGCCACACAACTGACCACAATTAATACCAAAACACTCCCACATGACCCTCATCTTCTTTTATATAGACACTCATCATAACCCCTGGGTTGAGGTTTCCATGAGGGGTGCATACCAAGACAGTGCCCAAAATAATCTCCCTTGCCTCTAATTTGCCTAAAGTCAGGGTGGCCTGGAAACCCTTCCTGTTAACCAGGAATGATCAAATAGGCCTGCCATTAATACTGATCTACTTCTCCAAATAATCACACTGGGAAAATATGCTGATTAAGACACATCTCTTTACAAAGCAATAAAACAAAGAGCCACAGGTGATGCCTATTCATTTCCATTTGAAAACTCTTTTCTTCAGGATTCACAAAGGGGTGGCCTAAGGCAAAGACCTTCTAGATATTCACAGCACCAGAATCATAGGTAAGCAAAATTCCCAAAGCAGGGTTTCTCCACATAGACTTTACTGTTCACACTGATATCTGAGTTTCCTGAGATGCTCCCATTTCCTTCAGCTCTCCAGTACATGGCCATGTCACAGAGCTTGGAGGTGGTACATATCTTGGACAGAAAACCATGAGCCTATTCCGGAGAGTGGCCAGAATTCAGGAATAAAACAGGAAATTAGGAAGTTAGTCATTGCTACCCATCCATAAGGAAAGCTGCAGTCCAATCATGAATCGGGCAGTATGAATTTTGGGAAGCATTATACTAGACAGGACACATTCATTGATGCATTATGTTTTCTAATGTCTACAACTACAAACACAGTGGGATACATAGACATAGAAACACTTGCCTTGTCAAACGACTTACTAGAAACAGTCCACTTCAAATCAAACAAACTGCCTTTCCTACCAATTCTCAGAACCTGAGACAAAACAACAAACTCACACCCACAACAACATAGGACTTTCTTCCCCCAAGTAGGTCTTTGACTCTCCGGAATTTCCTCTGACTGTTGTACCATACTATGTTCCCCCAAAATGCCCTGTACTGTCTCAGAGCTGGAATTTTTGGCCAACTCTTTGAAGTTGTCAGGAGCCAGCTTTGAGCCACTACCTTCTTTCTCAGGGAAGGCCACTCTCCAAAGCTCTCCTCGCATTTGGCCATTCTCAAATCAGTAGGTACCAAGAAAGACTGATTCTGTCCTTGGTAAAACCAAACAAGTGAGCCCACTGGGACTGGGTCTGGGACTGGTTCTGTGTGCCTGGCTTCCGGGATTCCAAGTTCAGAGTGTTCCAAGACCAAGGAAGTGAGATAGGTCACTTCCGTTCGGAACTGAATGAGGTCACTGGTTTGGCAACCACTTTGTCCTAACAGTTCCTTCAAAGGGTCCCATGAGATGGAGGCTGCCCCTACTTTCTGTGACACTTTCACAACTTAGAATGGTATATCAACCATAGGCACCCAGGAACAGCTCTCACACAGAACTGGTTTGGTCCATCTTCTCTACATTAAGAAGAGAGAGCCTGATTCACACACATCCCTTCATCCTAACCAGGTTGTTTGCCTTACAAGATGACTTTTGCCCTCTCAGGTCCTTTATAGCTGCCTTCATCTTCCCCAGGGATAATTTCTGCATGGACCTTTGAGGTTCTCAGCGGGTGGAAGATCCCCTATATTCCTCTATATTAAGACCAACTCTGTCCCTGTTCTTCTATAAAGTTAGATTGAGGGAACAATGTATGATTAGGGTTAATAACATGTTCAATTTGAGTTAGGAATCATTCTGCTGGATGAATAATGGTATTGGGAACCTGGGATATTTATAAGAATATAGATGTGAAATATAAGTATGAAAACAGAAATCTAGGTAAGATTTTAAGCCCAGAAGGGCATTGGGTCCTTGATTGGAATACTTAGCATTGAATTTCGTTCGCACAGATGTCTCAGATAAATCAATATACAATGGCATATCACCTTGTACCCTGGATGATTGAATGTAGAAGAGTTCATCCAGTCAAAAAGGGATAGTTGTTAGGATTAGGAAGATAGTCGGTCTGTTTTGGAAGAAGAGTGAGTATAGGATTTGGACCAAAAGTTCAATAGCCCTAGGTTTTCGGTTAGAGAGTGAATGTAAATTTCAGCACATGTGGAGAGTCAGTCACAATGATGAACTGGGAAAATTATGTAGGAAATCAGATATCAATACACACATTATGAAACCAGGCAAAGTATAAAGTGAATGATAGGATTAGACATTATCAATAAGGTTGAGTTTCAATATATAATCTTAGGAAGAAACAAATATGTAGTCACCAATATGATTGACATTGGAGAGCATTAGGCAACCTGGACATGGATGTTTTTAGTAATCCAGGATCACTTTCCATCTAGGATTTGCTACAATCAGAAGTGTGACCTTTGCATTTTTTGATCAGAATATTACTGTGATAAAATGTATATGTAGATCAGGTGACATGAGTATTTCTTCTAACATTTCTTGGAGCAATATTTTGAAGAGATATAACTTAGTATTGGGGGTACACAGAGTTGTACCCTGTGTCTATGAATGTAGAAGAAATGCATGAATTGACAATACTGTGAATAAATAATATACTGTTTCCACTTTAAATCATGGATTGAATTGATATCTGAAAATACGTAAGAAATCTTATATTGATATACAATCATTCATTCCAACGAGTTATACATCTAATGGTAATATTAAGGTTATGTTTTATCATGAAGGGTGTGTGAGTTTAGCTTCAAAAGTTATTATGGAAATGGAAAATAATGTGTTTGGAAAGAAATCTCATAAAAAGATGAGTCAAGAAATATAGAGGAATTCATATGTTCTGAAGCAGGATTTGATTGTAAGTATAAAAAAAGTCTATAAATTTCCTAACTTGTGGATGAAATATATATCCTATGATGTGCAAAAACTGAAAAAATAGTAATGCACCAGTGTTGAATGAAAATGAACGTCAAAATACACATCATATCCCATAGGAATCTACTTGCATTGATGATAAACTGGGTCAGTTACTGTAGAAATATTATGATTTGTATGCACTATTCACTGAAGTTAGTTTTCAGTAGTAGGAAACAAATACGTATTTCAAGTGGATGAATTTTTATGAGAATAATCTTGTGAAATGTTGACTATAAATTTACATATATGAACACGAATGAATTTACGGAGTGTATAATACAAAACATATATTTCATATTTTGAAAAATCTTGAGAGTGTATATATATATATATAGATATGTGTGTGTGTGTGCATTTATGTATATATATATATATATATATATAGACACACACACACACACACACACACACAGACACTAAAATGTATCAATATGCATGCCAATCGAAATTCACTATGAAACATATATCATCCACAGATCCAAAAATAATCATTTTACTGAACATGGATTTATGTATAATATTGTTCAACTAGGAAGTTCACCCATAGGTTGAATTTTAAGTTCCAACAGCGTTTAGGAGGAGTGATCTCTTCCCATGATTTGTATCTCCGAAGACAGCCAAACTCACAAGGATGTACGTGTGATACCAGTTATGTTTCTATATTTGCATATAAAAATGCATGTGCTGAACAGGCTACAGAGAAAGGGAGACAGGAATTCACATATTTTTTAACTTTAAAAACACATGGAGATCTATTTCAATTAAAAATTGACTAGATTTATAACACCTACACTTTATCATGCAAAAGGAAAGTCCAACTATACACCATGCCTTCTCTGAACTGCTTTCATTTCCATTCTGTTTGGTTATTTTTGTCCATCATTTTAGGATTAGTAGTCAGAGTCTATTAGGGTATGGGTTAGTGTCAGGAATTCAGTAATTCGAATGGAAAATAGGAAAATGAATCCAATGTGTATGCAAATATGTGCTACAAAAAAATATTCCCACTCTCATCCAGAACATTGCCTTTACATTACCTTTGCCCCAAATAAGACAAGATTAGAGAAGAAGAGTTAGGCAATCTGTGAATACATATCTGAAATGGAAAATATTCAGGAGTTCACAATATTGGATGTGGTAGAGGAGTTTCCAAAAGTAAGGGACAGGGTAAACACTTCACAAACATGGAGCTCATTGGGCCTAAAGACTCTTGAGAAACTGCCTCTGCGGTTGGGCACTTGAAATATATGTTGTTGTCAGGAATTTTAGCATCCTTTCTAGTGAGACCAACAAAGCTGGGTCTGATCTCTGTGACCTGGAGGATATGTTTTTTTTTTTTTTTATTTTCCAATGAACATGAGGAAGCAGTGCTGAATTCTCTCTTTGTAGGTAAACTGTGGCCACTGGGGTCTAAGTGTCTCCCCATGTGGACTGTGAAGCCATTTGATCATATTCCACTTTTTGAGGTGTTTCTTGCTTCTGCATGGTGAATTTGGTATTTGCTTCAGGAAATACAAGGAGTTCAACAGGTACCAGTTATGGAGGGAGTTCTGTCACGTGTGGTGGGTCAAGGTCTGCAGGAAAATGCACCAACCAGGCTTCTACCCCACATAGCTTGCCCGCTTGTCCATAGCAATCTGATTCTGAACATTGCCCTGAAACCTCTCCATATAACAAGATGCTTTTATATATAAGGGTCTGCTGACATCACCATGTCAGTCTCAAGCCATTTGGAATCCAAGGGCAGATCCACATGGTACCACCACAGATGTTTTATCACATACCTGCACACCACTGCTCTAGGCCCACTTCTCAGCAGTCTCCAACTTACAGGGATCTCTTTTCTACACTGTTTTCATGAAACCAAGTAAATCCAAGCACAGTCTGGTACACTCATGATCAGCAACAAGTTATCCAAAGTTTCTCCATTGCCACCTGGTCATGGAAATTACAAAAAATCCATGGTATGTACATAGCTATTTTTCAAAGATGAAGTTGGAGGCACTGTGGGTTTCAATTTATTTAGGAAACATTAAATGGTGAGGAAGCTCATTTCAAAGAAATCTCTGGAGAACTCTCACAGGCAAGGCTTCCCAAAGAGTGGCCAATATTTCACATGAATCCAGGCCCATTGAGGTCTAAAATGTGAGGTCCATGTGTGTTTTGACTCTCAATTATGGCTGCCAAGACTTTCAGAATAAAATCACGTGAAATCCTGGCTGAGATTCCCAGTGCTCTGTGGAAGCCACCTTGGCCTAGATCTCAGATTTCAGGGTGACTCTCATGTGTTGCCTCCTAAAATCCCAACACAATTCATGGCAATACTTCTCTGAGGACAGTTCCAGAATTCAGTCTCTAAGGGGAATAACACCAGAGTTCAAGCCCAGGTGAACTAAGTCATCTCTTTCAACCGCCACACAAATGACCAGAATTAAAACCAAAACACTCCCACATGGCCCTCAACATCCTCCATATAGACACTTATCATAACCTCTGGCTGGAAATTTCCATGAGGGGTGCAGACAAAGAAAGTATCCAAATAAGTTCCCTTGCCCCTCATTTGCCTAAAGTCAGGGTGGCCTGGACACCCTTCCTGAGAACCAAGAGTGATTAAATAGGCCTGCACTTAATACTGCTCTGCATCTCCAATTTGGGGCCTACTTACTTTCAGGTATAGATTCTTTATGTGATTTGGAGTCATGAGAAAAGCCAAGCACCTCTGGGCTAGTCTCTGCAGGGTTTGAAGAACTCATTTGACCCAAATTATCCCTATTCTCACTTGATGGATTTCAGGAACCTAACAGAGGAAAGCAAAAGACTTAATCGACAATGACTGCTCATTTGGCCATTTTGGTTTTGGATGCACACATGGTATCTTTCTTTAGATCCATCAGGTGCTAAGAATCTAAGCCACAGCCTCATATAGGGTCATTAGGCTGATTCAGACACATCCCTTTCCAAAGCAATCAAGCAAAGAGCCACAGGTGATTCCCATTCATTTGCATTTGACAACTCATTTCTTCAGGCTTCACAAAGGGGTGGTCTGAGGCAAAAAGCTTCCTGAAATTCAGGGCAACAGAACAATAGGTAAGCAAATGGCCCAAAGCAGGATTTCTCCACTGAGACTTTCCTGGTCACACTGATATCTGAGTTTTCTGAGATGCTCGCCATTCCCTTTAGCTATCCAGTACATGGCCATGTCACAGAGCTTGGAGGTGGTATATATATTGGACACATAACCATGAGCCTATTCTGGAGAGTGGAGTGGATTCAGGAACAAAATAGAATCTTAGGAAGATAGTAGGTGTTGCCCATTCATAAGGCAAGCCGCAGTCCATTCATAAATTGGCAGGATGAATGTTGGGAAGATTTCTACTAGACAGGAGACATCCATTGATGCATTCTCTTTTCTAATGTCTAGAACCACGGACACAGTGGGATACACAGACTTAGAAACACTCGCCTTTTCAAAAGACTTATTAGAAACAATTCACTTCAAACCAAAAAACCGCCTTTATTACCTATTCTCAGAACATGAGACAAAACCACAAACCAACACCCACATCCACAAAGACACCTTCTTCCCCCAAGTCAGTCTGTGACTATCCATAGTGTCCTCTGATTGGTGGGCCATACTATGTTACCCCGAAATGGCCTGTCCTGTCTCAGATCTGGTCTCCTTGGTCAACACTGTGAAGTTCTCAGGAGCCAGCGGTGATCCACTAACTGCTTTCTCAGGAAAGGCCACTCTTCAGAGCTTTCCTGGCATTTGGGCATCCTCACCTCCATAGGTACCAACAAAGACTGACTCTGTCCTTGGTAAATCTGAACAATTGAAACCACTGTGACTGGGACTGGGACTGAGACTGAATTTGGGTGCCTGGCTTCCTGGATCCCAAGTTCAGAGAGTTCCATCACAAAGGATGTTAGGTGAGGTCACTTCCTTTAATATCTGAATGAGGTCACTGCCTTGGCAACCACTTTGTCCTAACAGTTGCTTCAAAGTGTCCCATAAAATGGAGGCTGCCCCTACATCCTGTGACACTTTCACAAGTTAGAATGGTATATCAACCATAGGCACCTGGGAAGTGCTCTCCACACTGGCCTAGTTTGGTCCTTCTTCTCCATATTAAGAAGAGAGAGGCTGATTCAGACACATCCCTTCATCCTGACCAGGTTGTTTTCAATGGAAGATGACTTTTCCTCTCTCAGTTCGTACATATGTGCCTACAACTTCTCCAGGGATCATTTTTGCGTGGACCTTTGAGTTTCTCAGCAGTTTGAAGAAACCGTAAATTCCTGTATTGTAAGACCAACTCTGTCCCTGCTCTTCTGTAAAGTTAGATTGAGGGAAGAGTGTATGGTTAGGGTTAATAACAGTTTCGATTGGGGTTAGGAATCATTCTGCTGGATGAATAATGGTATGGCGAACCTTCGATATTTTCAAGAATATATAGGTGAAATATAAGCACGAAAACAGAAATAAAGGTAATATTTGAAGCCCAGAAGGGCGTTGGGCCCTTGATTGCAATATTTAGCATTGATTTATTTTCTGCACAGATGTCTCAGATAAATCAATATACAAATGCATAGGACCTTGTACTTTGGATTATTTATTGTCAAAGAGAACTTCCAGTCATAAAGGGATAGTCGGGGGGCTGGGGATGTGGCTCAAGTGGTAGCGCGCTCGCCTGGCATGCGTGCGGCCCGAGTTCGATCCTCAGCACCACGTACAAACAAAGATGTTGTGTCTGCCAAGTAGTAAAAAAAATAAATGTTAAAAAATTCTCTCTCTCTCTCCCTCTCTCTCTAACTCTTTCTTTAAGAAAAAAAAATTTAAAAAAAAGAATAGTCGGTAGGATTAGGACGATAGTCGGTAAGTTTAGAACGGAGAGTGAGTATAGGATTTGCACCAAAAGTTCTTTAGCTATGGGGTTTCGGGTATAGAGTGAATGTAAATGTCAGCACATGTGAAGAGTCAGTCACAATGATGAAATGGGGAAAATATGTAGGAAAGCAGATTTCAATAGAGACATTAGGAAATCTGGCAAAGTATATTCGGTAATGAAAATTTAGTAAAATAGGTAAATGTCACTTCCCGTTTTTCTGTATGCTTAACAAAACACTTTTGAAATCTTGAGAACTGTTTGCTAATATTGTTCCCAGAATGTGCTGTCCCCAACTGCCAACCTGCAGAATGTACTCATTCACCCGGTTGCACGCAAACTGCTCACTCGCCCAGACCAAACAACAAAGTTCCCTCTCTGCCCTCTCCAAGCAAAGTATATAAGCTCTGCTTAAGCTGTTCTCAGGGCTCTCTGCTCTATTCAAGTGAGCTCTGAGCCCCAGCATGCTGGACCCCCAATAAACCCTTTGCTTTTGCATGAGACAGTCTTTTGGTGGTCTCTTCACCCGATGCTCGTCTGACCTTTACGTATGGAGGTTCCAGTGAGATCCGGCAGCGGCGAACGAGAGACCCCAACAGGCTCCTCTTGGGGTATGTATGGTGCCTCTTTCTGGTTTCAGGTTTCAGGTTAGGGCTTCACAAAATGGCTGTCAATGAAGAGTGTGAGCTTTCTCCGATGGTGGCTGACATACGTGTCACAGAGCCACAGGCCACATCCCTGGGGGATGCACCAGAGTACTCGGGAAATCGAGGAGCAATAGTCTCCTCAACTCAGTGATATTTTGTTTCAGATTCAGTATCGCCAGCCCATCGGGTTTGGCCAGATACTTAGTCCTGGTCTCAGTGTTGGAAGTTCCATTGTCTGTCTTTATTTTCTTGTCTTGTCTGTGTCGTGTGTCATCGCTTTTACTGTTTGTGTATCTTTCATTATGGGACAGAGCACTTCAATGCCTCTGTCCCTGACCCTTGATCACTGGACCAAAGTACCCTTAAGGGCTCAGAATCTTTCTTTTTCAGTAAAATTCTGGACCTGGCAGACTCTCTGTGCCTCAGAATGGCCCACCTTTGGATTCGGATGGCCCCTAGAAGGATCTTTCTACTTCCCACTAATTTAAAAAGTCAGAGGATATTGTCTTTCAGCCAGGGCCACATATCCATCCGGATCAACAGCCATATATCTTAACTTGGCAGGACCTCTGCAAATCTCCTCCATGGGTGAAGCATTTCCTTGCCCCTACCCCCGATCCTACTCCTTCCCCCATGATCTCTCAAACCCTCTGCTTCTCCTCCTCCTCCACCCTCTGTTCTCCCTGAGTCAAAAGATTTGACTCCACTGTACTCTCGTCCCCCTCCTTATCTCCTGCCCACGTCCCCCAAAGACCAACACCCTCTAAGTGATTCCCCTGCTGCTGACTCAACCTCTCCACCATTGGAGGAAGATAAGCCAGCCCAGCGCCCTCCAGATAATTTCCCCGCAGCACACACAGCCCCTCCTCCTCTGGAGGAAGCTAGCCCAGCTAAAGGTACTCACCAGCAGTGAATGATTGAAAAACCTGGAACTCGAATGATGATCCCCCTCATCCCTAGGGGCCAATGATTGACAACGGCCTTGGGGGAAAAATGCAAGCCTACCAGTATTAACCTTTCTCCTCTTCAGACCAATATAACTGGAAAAATAAATATCCCCCTTTTACCGAGGACCCCACCCGGCTCCTAGGTGTGGTTGAGTCATTGATGTTTTCACACCAGCCTACTTGGGATGACTGTCAACAACACCTAGGGTTGTCTCTTCATGATAGAGAAACAAAAGAGAATCCTCCTGGATGCTGGAGAAAATATCCTCTGACCAGATGGGTGAACGACAAAACTTCCCAACATATTCAACCCGGCTTTCCCTTGAATCGACGAAACTGGGACCCCAACACCTTTGAAGGTAGGGTGCATCTGTCCACTTATCGCTGGTCTCTAATTGTGGGTATCTTAGTGGCCGCTAGGCGACTAACAAATTTTGCCAAGTTAAGAGAGATTATTCAAGGGCCTGATGAATCTCCCTCTATGTTTTTAGAGAGAATTATGGAGGCATATAGGAGATATACTCCTTTCGATCCTCAGGCAGAGGATCAAAAGGCCTCTGTCAAGATGGCCTTTATGGGCAAGCTGCCCTGGATATTAAAAGAAAGTTACAATGCTTAGATGGATTACAAGATATGACTTTGAGAGATTTAGTCAGAGTAGCCGAGAAGGTATACTATAAGAGAGAAAGTGAGGAAGAGTAGGGAGCAAAGGGAGGATAAAAGAAACAAAAGACAGACTAAGGCATTGACTAAGGTCCTGGTCACAACAACAAATAGGCCAGAAATAAGAACATGGAGACAGGAATGGATATCGGGGCCCATACTAGAGGCCACCCCTGGCCTCAATTTAATGTGCCTACTGTAAAGAAAAAGGACACTGCTTCAAAGAGTGCCATTGAAAGAGACAGCCACTCTAGCCAGCCATTCTGACTCTGGAGGATGACTAAGAACGTTGGGGCTCAGATCCCCTCCGAGAGCTCAGGGTAAATTTTGAAGTGGAGGGGACCCCAGCAAACTTTGAAGTGGATACAGGGGCAATATACTCTGCCCTTAAGGCCCCATTGGTCTCTCTATCAAATAAAAGGTCTCTAATTCAAAGGGCTAATGGCAGAAAATATCGGGCTTGGACAACTAAGAGGACCATGGACCAGGGGAAAGGAAAAATCCATCACTCGTTCTTAGTAATCCCAGAATGCCCGGCCCCATTGATGGGCAGAGATCTGCTCACCAAGCTCGGGGCCAAAATAACTTTTAACCCTGAAGGACCACAAGTGGAATTTCTAAATCCTTCAGTAAAAACTCCTATAGTCACGGCTCTATATATGTCAGTAGAAAATGTACATCAACTCACTCAACTTGGTTCAAAGAAATTGCATTCATTCCTGAAGGATCAAGAACAGAGTTTTTTACTAACCGACTCAAAGCAAAAGGAAATAACTGAATGGGTAACAAAAGCCTGTCAGGTCTGTCATGGATAATGCTTACCATTCCAAGCTTCCTGCAAAAAAGCACCTACGAGGAACCAGACCAGGACAATTCTGGGAAGTGGAATTTACTAAAATTAAGCCAGCAAGGTTTGAAATTAAATATCGCCTAGTCTTTGTAGATATATTTTGAGGATGGATTGAAGCCTTTTCCAGGAAAAAAGAAAAAAAAAACGAAACAGCGCAAATGGTCGTCAAGAAGATCCTGAAAGATATTTTTACAAGATACGGCGTGCCTTAAGTAATAAGGTCTGATAATGGACTGGCGTTTGTAGCCCAGGTAAGTCAGGGGTTAGGCAAAACCCTGGGGATTAATTAAAAGTTACATTGTGCTTATAGACCACCGAGTTCAGGACAGGTAGAAAGAATGAATAGAACCATTAAAGAGACCATAACGAAATTAAGCTTAGAAACCTGCATAATAGATTGTACTATGCTCCTGCCTTATGCACTATTTCAGGGAAGAAATACTCCCTCTGTTTCTTCGTGTAACCTCACCCCCTATGAAATTGTCCATGGTTCCCCTCCTTCAGTAAGGGACCTAACCCCAACTCTAAGACCTAACGATTCCTTCCACACCCCATTGCTTGACTGAATTAAAGCTCTTGAAAGAACTCAGGGATACCTGTGAAAACAGATGGCCAATGCCTATCAACCTGGGGACGAATGGACTCTACATCAATATCAAGTAAGAGACTTCATCTACATAATTCGACATCAGGGTCATCCCTGAAACCCCACTGGAAATGACCATACAAGGTGCTACTTATAACACCTACAGCGGTAAAGGAAGACAGAATCACTTCCTGAATCCATACCTCTCATCTCAAGCCTGCGCCCTGTCCAGACTCTGGCTGGAAACTGGAAAAGATTGGTAAAACTTTCAAATTGTGTATTTACCCTGTGTCTAAGGCTATAGACTCTTCCCTTGACCACCAGTAGTCCTAAACCTATTAAACCCGTTCAGCAGCGATGGCTGATCACAAATCCTACTGGTAAAGAAGTATGATCTATCTCGCATGCAGCCCACTTAGGGACTTGGTGGACATCTATCCACCCAGACATTTGTCAGCTGGCTATAGGTCTTTCCTATTGGGATATACCTGATGAAGAGGATCCCACTAAATTTCCATTAAATCCATTCTGCACCATTGATAATGGAAACAATCATTATGGATGTAGGGACACGCGAGCCAGATGCAGGTTGGCTAGCCTAGATTACTATGTTTGCCCGGTGGACTACCAAAGCCACAAACAGTCACAGTTATGTGGGGGGAATGCCGACTTCTTCTGTAAGTCTAGGGATGTGATCATACAGGAAGTGCATGATGGAACCCAAACTCCTCATCAAATTCTGTACACAGCATTGGCCCTATTACCAATTAGATCACCCAAACTGTTGGCCCCTAGAGGGGTCTCTAGATCCTCAAATTCTGCATGACCTTTTTAACTTCTGAATGTCCTCAAAAGGGTGAAAGGAGATTTCCCTATGTGGAGGCCTTTTCCCTCCTTCGCTCACATCCTGAACTATGCTTCTCCAATAGGTCCTCACACTCAGCCTTCTGCTCCAGACTCTCTGCTGTCACTCTCACCTCAGCAACATGATTTCTCCCCTCCAATTACTAGATCAAAAACCCAAACCTCCGCCGGATCTCAGACCATTGCCCCCTTGCTGAGGTAGCAGGTACTGAGGTAACCCTCCACCGAATCACTCCTCTCTTCTCCAGTCAGTGCCCACACCGGGTCCCACCAGTTCCTCTTACCAGCTAACCCAAAGCTCAAACCAGCTGAGGAGAACCCTCAGACCCCTATCCAAGATGTAGTGAAAATGGCCTTTAAAGTTTCTTTGTCATTAGTGAAAACAGGTTACTAAGAATTTAAAGTCCCTCACAGGCTTTTAGGGATACTAACTCCCATCTTCTCCTCTGCTCTACCTGTTCTACTGCTCACCTTTTTGTTGCTAGGAAAATCACAAACCCCTTTCCCAGTATTCTTTCACATCTCTGCTACCTCATTCTCAGATCCACGGAGCTGCTCACAGCCACGCCTTCCATATCTCCCCCCTATGTTCCAGGCCCACAGAAAAACATTAACTGACCTTCTACAGAAGTCTTCAGCATGGCTGACTTTAGGACTTTCAGCAAAAGAGTCCCCATGAAAGACTTCAAAGTAGATAAACTTCCTCTTTTCATGTTGCCCTGTTGTACTTGGTCACTGGCTAAAAATATCAGCACTCCTAAGTTAGACACCCCCTTACTAGTTTTTCGCAAAATATGTGAACAAGGCCTTTGGCATTGATCTGGGGCTTCACAGAGATGGCTACATTTCAAAGATAAAGAAGTTACCAACTGGGCTCCATGGTAACAGCTGGAAGGGGGAAAAATAAAGGGAAAAAAAAGCTCTCCTTCACCCAGGTGTCCTTGAAAAGTTAACTTGCCCAGAACAGAGGAATAAAACAGAAAAAAATCTGCTTTTTGTGAACTTCTGCAGGCTGTGAACTTCTGCGCCCCTTCCCTTATATGTTGGGTACAAAATTCTGAAACTACCTAAACGTGAGTTTCAGGGAATTAATTGATTATAACAGAAGTAATGCCCTCTGAATCCGGTTGCTAATAAAATGGAAAGTTTCCCTGTTTTTGGTAGTATCTTAGGTGCCGTGCCTTGTCCGTCTCTACAACAGTATAATTCTATAGACTTAAACATTGTTTATGTTTTCATGAAATTGTCAAGACGATGTGATTAAATGTGTAAAGGTGCAGATGTTTCCCAGAGTGCTTTATCATAATGCAGGTTCATTTGAAGTTCAAATAGGGGGGCATAAAACCCGGTTCCACTGAGAACATATATCCATCACTTTAGCCATCCTATTAGGAATAGGAGTTGCTGCAGGCGTGAGCACAAGAACCACTGCCTTGATCCATGGGATACAACAAATGACACAATTAGAAGCAGCAATAGACCAAAACTTAAAGATATTAGAATCCTCCATCTTGGCTTTGCAGGAATCTTTAACCTCTCTCTCTGAAGCTATTTTACAGAAAAGGCGAGTGTTGAACCTCCTCTTCATGAAAGAAGGGGGCCTTTGTTCTGCATTGATGGAGAATGTTGTGTTTTTGCCGACCATACTGGAGTTGTAAAAAAATCTAGGAGTAAATTAAAAAGATGCCTTGAAGAGTGTCAATGAGAGAGAGAGGCCCCAAAAGTGTGGTTTGAGTCTTGGTTCACACAGTCCCCCTGGTTAACTACGCATTTATCAACCCTGGACAGTTCAATAATTATCCTCATATTATTGCTAACTATAAAACCCTGTTTGCTCAACCGTGTAATTTCTTTTTTCCAAGCTCAAATTGAATGAGTTAAACTTATGGTAATACCCCACTAGCAAACATAGAATGTGACACCCCGCAATGATCACTTTTATGATTAAAAGTAGCCAGAAGAAGAAGTGGGGAATGAAAGGTTAATTAAATAGGCACTTTTCACTTCCTTTTTTCATGTATGCTTAACAAAACACTGTTGAAATCTTGAGAAATGTTTGCTAATCTTGTTCCCAGAATGTGCTGTCCCCAACTGACTAACTGCAGAATGTGCTCCCTCACTGGGTTGCATGCAAACTGACCACTCGCCCTGACCTATCAATAAACTTCCCTCCCTGCCGTCACCAAGGAAAGTGTATAAGCTCTGCTTAAGCTGTTCTAAGGGCTCTCTACTCTATTCAAGTGAGCTCTGAGCATCAGCATGCTGGACCCCCAATAAACACTGCGCTTTTGCATGAGATAGTCTCTTGGTGGTCTCTTGTTTCGACCTCATCCGACCTTTACTTGGATAATTAAATGTAGAATAGAACATCCATTCAAAAAGGGATAGTCGGTAGGATTAGGAATATAGTTGGTAGGTTTAGGAAGAAGACTGTGTATAGGATTTGGAACAAAAGTTCCTTAGCAATAGGGTTTCGTTTAGAGAGTGAATGTAAATGTCAGCACATGTGAAGAGTCAGTCACAATGATGAACTGGAGAAAATATGTAGGAAATCAGATATCAATAAACACATTATGAAATCAGGCAAAGTATAAAGTGAATGATAGGATTAGACATTAACAACAAGGTTGAGTTTCAATGTATAATCTTAGGAAGAAACAAATATGTAGTAAGCAATATGATTGACATTTGAGAGCATTAGGCAACCTGGACATGGATGTTTTTAGTAATCCAGGATCACTTTCCATTTAGGATTTGCTACAATCATAAGTTTGACCTTTGAATTTTGTGATCAGAATATTACAGTGATAAAATGTATATGTAGATCAGGTGACATGAGTATTTTTTCTAACATTTCTGGGAGCAATATTTTGAAGACGTATAAATTAGTGTTGAGGGTACACAGAGTTGTACCCTGTGTCTATGAATATAGAAGTAATGCATGAATTGACAATACTGTGAATAAATAATATAACTGTTTCCACTTTAAATCATGGATTGAATTGATATCTGAAAATATATAAGAAATCTTATATTGATATACAATCATTCATTCCAACGAGTTATGCATCTAATGGTAATATTAGGGTTATGTTTTATCATGAAAGGTGTGTGAGTTTAGCTTCAAAAGTGATTATGGAAATGGAAAATTATGTGTTTGGAAAGAAGTCTCATGAAAAGACGAATCAAGAAACATAGAGGAATACATGTGTTCTGAAGCAGGAAGTGATTGTAAGTATAAAAAAAATCGTATAAATTTCCTAACTTGTGGATGAAATATATATCCTATGATGTGCAAAAACTGAAAAAAATAATAATGTACCAGTGTTGAATGAAAATGAATGTCAAAATACATATCATGTCCCATAGGAATCTACTTGCATTGATGTTAAACTGGGTCAGTTACTGTAGAAACATTAGGATTTGAAAGGACCATTTACTAAAGTTAGTTTTCAGTACTAGGAATCAAATATATATTTCAGGTGGATGAATATATCTGAGCATAATCTTGTGAACATTTTATTATAAATCCACATTCATGACATGAATGAATTTAGGGAGTGTATATAAGACACATATATTTCATATTTTGAAAAATCAGGAGGGTGTAAAATATATATATATATATATATCACAGATACATTAAAAAGTAGCAATATATAAATATATATGGGTATCAAAATTTATCTTGAAATATATATCATCCACAGATTAAAAAGTATTCATTTTAGTGAACATGGATTTATGTATAATGTTGTTAAACTAGGAACCTCACCCATAGGTGGAATTTTAAGATCCAAAAGCGTTTAGGAGGAGTGATCTCTTCTCACAATTTGTATCTGCAAAGTTAGCCACCTCACAAAAATGTACGTGTGATACCAGGTAGGATTCTATATGTGCATATAAAAATACATGTGCTGAATAGGCTCCAGAGAAATGGAGACAGAAATTCAGAAATAAGTTAACATTAAAAAGAATGGAGAACTATTTCAATTAACAATTGACTATATTTTTAACACCTACCATTTATCATGCAAATAACAAGTCCAACTATACACCATGCCTCCTCTCAACTGCTTGTGTTTCTATAATGTTTCGGTTACTTTCCTCCATTATATTAGGATTAGTAATCAGAGTCTAGTAGGGTGTGAGTTAGTGTCAGGGAATCAGTATATTGAATGGAAAATAGAAAAATGAATCCAATGTGTATGCAAATATGTGGTACACAAAAATCTTCCCACTCTCATCAAGAACAACACCTAGATATCACCTACGCCCAAGTAAGACACAATTAGAGGAGAAGAGTTAGAAAATCCATGACTACATATCTGGAATGGAATACGATCAGGAGTTCACAACCTTGGAAGTGGTAGAGGAGTTTCCAAAAGTAAGGGACAGGGTAAACACTCCACAAACATGGACCTCTGCCTGCCTAAAGACTTCTTGAGAAACTGTCTCTGAGGTTGGGCACTTAAAACATATGTTGTTGTCAGGAGCTTTAGCTTCCTTTCTAGGGAGACCATCAAAGCTGGGTCTTCATCTCTGTGACCTTGTGGATATGGTTTCTTATTTTCCAATGAACATGAGGCAGCAGTGCTGAATTCTCTCTTTGTAGGTAAACTGTGGCCACTGGGGGCTAAGTGTATCCACATGTTGGCTTTGTATCCATTTGGTCATCCTCCACATTTCGTCGTGATTCTTGGTGCTGCACTGGGAATTTAATATTTGCTTCATGGAATACAAGGAGCTCAACTGGAACACAGTGCTGGAGGGGGTTCTGTCATGTGTGGTGGGTCAGGGTCAGCAGGAGAATGCTCCAACCAGGTTTCTATCCCACACAGTTTGCCCCCTTGACCATAATAACCTGATTGTTAAGATTTCCCTTAAACCTCTACTTATAAAAAGATGCCTTTACATATAAGGGTCTGCTGGATGCACCATGTCAGCCACAAGCCATTTGGAAGTCAAATGCAGATCCACAAGGCCCCACGACAGAAGTTTTATCACAAAACTGCACATCTCTGCTGTAGGTCCACTAATCAGCAGGCTTGAACTTACCGGCATCTCTGTTCTACACCATTTTCATGAAACACAGTCAATCAAGGAACTGTCTGATACACTCATCGTCAGCAACAGTATATCCAAAGGTTCTCCTGTGCAACCTGGTCAAGGGAATTTTTAGAATTTCATGGTATTTATCTAGCCATTATTCAAGCATGAGGTTGGAGGCACTGTGGGTTTCAATTTTTTCAGGAAACATTAAAAGGTGAGGAAGCTCATTTCAATGAAACCTCTGGAAAACTCTCACAGGCAAGTCTTCCCAAGGAGTGGCCAAAAGGTCACCGAAATCCAGGACTATTGAGGTCTACAATGTGAGGTCCATGTGTGTTTTGACGCTCAAGTATGCCTGCCATGTGTTTTAGAAAAAATCATGTGATATGCAGGCTGTGATTCTCAGTGCTCTGTGGAAAGCCACCCTGGACCTAGATCTCAGTTTATAAGGGCGACTCTCATGTGTGGCCTGCGAAAATCCCAATACAATTCATGGCAATACTTCTCTGAGTTCAGTTCCAGAACTCAGACTCTAAGTCCCCTTGAACTCACACCAGAGTTCAAGACCAGTTGGACCCAGTCATTTCTTCCAACCGCCACACAAATGACCAAAATTAAAACCTAAACACTCCCACAAGGCCCTCATGTTCTCCATATAGACACTCATCATAACCTCTGGCTGAATTTTTCCATGAGGGGCGCAGCCCAAGACAGTGACCAAAATGAGCACCTTTGGCCCTCATTTGCCTAAAGTCAGGGTGGCCTGGACACCATTCCTGTGAACCAGGAGTGATTAAATAGACCTGCCGTTAATACTGCTCTGCTTCTCCATTTTGAGGCCTACTGAATGTCAGGTATAGATTCTTTATGTGGTTTGGAGTCATGAGAAAACCCAAGCACTTCTGCATGGCTTTGAAGAACTCATTTGACCCAAAGGATCCCTATTCTCACTTGATGGAGTCAGGAACATCACAGAAGAAGGCTAGAGACTTCATCCACAATGACTGATCTTTTTGCCATTTTGGTTTTGGATGCACACATGGGATCTTTCTTTAGATCCATCAGGTGCTGAGAATCTAAGCTGGAGCCTCACACAGGGCCAAGTGGCTGATTCAGACACCTCCCTTTCCAAAGCAATTATGCCAAGAGCCACAGGTGATCCTCATTCATTTCCATTTGATAACTGTTTTTTTCAGTCTTCACAAAGGGGTGGCCAGAGGCAAATACCTTCCTGACATTCAGGGCAACAGAACAAAATGTAAGCAAAAGGCCCAAAGCAGGGTATCTCCACTGAGAGTTTCCTGGCCACACTGATATCTGAGTTTTTTGAGATGCTCGCCATGCCAATTCCTTCAGCTATTCAGTACATGGTCATGTCACAGTGATTGGAGGTGGTACATATCATTAATAAAAAACAATGAGCATATTCTGGCTAGTGGCCAGAATTCTGGAAGAAAACAGGAACTTAGGAAGGTTGTAGGTGTTTCCCATTGGTAAGGCAAGCCGCAGTCCTTTCATAAATTGGACAGGTTGATTGCTGGGAGGCATTCTACTACACAGGACATATTCATTGATGCATTCTCTTTTCTAATGTCTACAACCACGGACACAGTGGCATACACAGAAAAAGAAACACTCACCATGTCAAATGACTTATTAGAAACAGTCCATTCCAAAAGAAATAAATCACGTTTTTTCTACCTATTCTCAGAACATGAGACAAAACCACAAACTGACATCCACACACCCAGGCACCTCCTTCCCCCAAGTAGGTCTGTGAATCTTCTGAGTGTCCTCTGACTGGTAGGCCATACGATGTTCCTCTGAAATGGCCTTTCCTGTCTCAGATCTGGTGTCATTCACCAACTCTGTGAAGTTGTCAGGAGGCAGTGGTGAGCCAATTCCAGTCTTGTCAGGAAAGGCCCCTCTTCAGAGCTTTCTTGGAATTTGGCCACCTTCACATGAAGAGGTACCTAGAAAGACTGATTCTATCCTTGGTAAATCCAAACAAGTGAGACCACTGGGACTTGGACGGGTAATGGCTTTGGGTGCCTGGCTTCCTGGATCCCAAATTCAGAGAATTCCATCACCAAGGAATTAGGTGAGGTCACTTCCTTCAGGAACTGAGTGAGGTCACTGACTTGGCCACCAATATGTCCTAACAGTTGCTTCCTAGGTTCTCATAAGATGGAGGCTGCCCCTACTTCTTGTGACACATTCACAAATTAGAATGGTATAGAAACCATAGGCACCTGTTAACAGCTCTCCACAAAGGCCTGGTTTGATCCGACTTCTCTACATTAAGAAGAGAGAGGCTGATTCAGAAACATCCCTTCATCCTGACTAGGTTGTTTGCCGTGGAAGATGAGTTTTCCTCTCTCAGGTCCTAAATAGCTGCCTAAATCTTCTCCATCGATCATTTCTGCATGGACTTTTGAGGTTCTCAGCAGGTGGAAGATCCCCTACCTTCCTGTATTGTAAGACCAACTCGGTCCCTCCTCTTCTGTAAAGTTAGATTGACGGAACATTGTATGGTTAGGGTTAATAGCATGTTCGATTTTGGTTAGTAATCATTCTGCTGGATGAATAATGGTTTGGGAACCTCTGATACTTATAAGAATATAGACGTGAAATATAAGTACGAAAAAAGAAATCTAGGTAAGATTTGAAGCTCAGAAGGGCATTTGGTGATTCATTGGCATACTAAGCTTGAATTATGTTCTGCACCGAGGTCTCAGATAAATTCATTTACAATGGCATAGGTTGCTGTACCTCAGATGACTGAATTTAGAAGAGATCATCCAGTCCAAAAGGGATAGTCCATAGGATTAGGAAGATTGTCTGTAGGATTAGGAAGAAGAGTGAGTCTAGGAGTTGGACCAAAAGTTCTTTAGCAATAGGGTTTCAGTTAGAGAGTGAATGTAAATGTCAGCACATGTGAAGAGTCAGTCACAATGATGAACTGGGGAAAATATGTAGGAAAGAGAGTAAATATGTATCAATAGAGACATTAGGAAATCAGGCAACGTATAAAGTGAGTGATAGGATTAGATATTTTCAACAGGGTTGAGGTTGAATATATAATCTTAGGAAGAAACAATTATTTAGTCACCAATAGGATTGACATTTGAGCACATTAGGGAACCTAGACATGGAGGTTTTTAGTAATCCATGCTCACTTTAAATTTAGGCTTTAGTACAATCATAAGTGTGACCTTTGCATTTTGTGTCAAGAATATTACTGTGGTAAAATATATATGTAGATCAGATGACATGAGTATTTCTTCCACCAGTAGGAGGAGCAATATTTTGAAAACTTATAAATTAGTATTGCGGATAAAATAGGCGTACCCTGTGTTGATGAATAAGAGATGATGCATGAATAGACCATATTGTGAATAAATTATATAACTGGTTCCAACTTTAAATAATGCATTGAAATTATATTTGAAAATATATAGTAAATCTTATATTGATATATATACATTCATTCCAACCAGTTATACATCTAATGGTAATATTAGGGTTACGGTTTATCATGAAGAGTGTGTGAGTTTTGCTTCAAAAATGAGTACAGAATCGAAAATAATGTTTTTAGAAAGAAGTCTAGTGAAAAGACCACTAAAGAATCATAGAGCAATACATGTTTTCTGAAAGAAGAAGTGATTGAAAGTGAACCACATGCTTATAAATTTGTGAATTTGTGGATGAAAGGATATATCCTATGATGTCCATAAACTGAAGAAATAGTAATGTACCAGTGTGGAATAAAAATGAACTTAAAAATACATATCATGTCCCATAGGAATCTAACTGCATTGATGTTAAACTTGGTCAGTTACTATAGAAATATTAGGATATATAAGGACCATTCACTGAAGTTAGTTTTCAGTACTAGGAAACAAATATGTGTGTCAGGTGGTTGAATATTTCTGAGAATAATCTGTTGAGAGCCACAGCCAAAGGAGCCCCAGCAAACTTGCAGCTGCCAGCAAACTTCCATCTGCCGGCTGATGATTGGCTCACAGCGGCCCCAGCATCATCTAGCTGATTTGCTTCTCTGTGGTGATGCTCATTGAGATGCTCAATGAGCGGTTTCCCCGACCTTTCAGACTGCCAGCGGATGATTGGCTCACAGCGGCCCCAGCAACATCTAGCTGATTGGCTCCTCTGTGGTGATGCACATTGGGCTGGTTCCCTTCCCTTTCAGACCATGGAACTGCTCATTGGGGGACTTTTTGGCTTCGCCCACGTGACCCAGCCAATCGGCCTCAAGAGGAGGAGACTTGTGTTTGAGGGAGAGGCTTGTGGGAAGCCTGTGGTGGCAGTTTGGCTCTGACGGCTTTTCCTGAGGAGCTGTTTTGTTTGGTGTCATCTTGTTGGGTTGTATTATAGTAGAAATACGGGATCAGAAATTAGTAAAAAAAAAAGCTGAAAGAGTGTTCAGTAAATTGTTAGAGGAAGGAGGCATCTCAGTAAAATCAAGAAAAGTCAGGGGATACGTTGATACAATACAAAAATGTAGCCCATGGCTTTTTCAGGAGGAGTTGTTAAATATATCACAATGGAACCATCATGGTGAAGATTTAAAAAGAATAGAAAAGAAAAGCCCAGTTACTCTGCCAGTTGGCACATTGCTATTGTGGACGTTTGTACCTTGTTTGCTTAGTGGAAAGCCTTCAGTTCAGACAATGGTAGAGGAAGGAGAAGACATATTGATTCAAGTAAAACAGAAGGTCTCTCAAGTTAGTCAGATAGAGGAAAAAATTCAAGTAAAAGAAAAGGTCTCTCGAACTAGTCAGACAGAGGAAAAAAATCAAGTAAAAGAGAAGGCCTTTCAAGCCAGTCAGACAGAGGAAGAAAGTGTAAAACAGAAAAAGCCATCAGGGGGAAAGTTACAACAGGAGACTACTACTAACACCTTTCTATCACCAGAGGGTGTAAGTGACCAACCAACAGCACAACCTCTACAGGAGACTGCTACTAACACCTTTCTATCACCAGAGGAAGTAAGTGTCCAACTAACAAGGCCACCTCCATATGCTGGGAGGCCGCCAACCCCCACAGTTGATAGTTGGAATCCTGAGACAAGATCTCAAATATTAACATGCCCAGTATTTGAGGCAGGAGGGCAGTGAGATTACCATGCTTTAAATTTCAAAACAGTGAAGCAGCTAATAGAGGCTGTAACAACCTATGGTCCTCAAGCACCCTTCACTGTAAGCATTATCAAATCCATTAACAACATGAACATAAAGCCAGCAGATTGGGCTAATATGTGTAAAGCTGTGCTAAATGGAGGAAATACCTGTTATGGAAGATTGCCAATGAGGAATTTTGCAAGGAGACGGCTAGGCAAAATGCAGCAGCTAGTTATCCTCAGAGAAATCTAGATATATTGTTAGGAAAGGGACCTTATGAGGATCAGCAGCTGCAATGTGCATATGATCCTGGTGTATATGCACAGATTGCTATAGATGCAATTAAGGCATGGAAGACTTTTCAAGGAAATGGAGGTTTACAAGGTCAGTTATCTAAGGTAATACAAGGAGCTAATGAACCTTATGCTGAATTTGTAGATAGGCTTATTCAAACAGCTACCAGAGTTTTTGGAAATACACAACAAGCAATGCCATTACTAAAACAACTGGCTTATGAGCAAGCGAATCGTTGGTGCAAAGATATCATTAGACCATGGAAACATGAAGATTTAAACACATATATTAAATTATGTAGAGACATTAAAGAACAAGAGCAAGTCGTGGAAGCTGCAGTAAAACAGGCTTTAGATGCCAGAGACATTAATGAACAAGGGCAAATTGTGGCAGCTGCAGTAAAACAGGCTTTAGATGCCAGGCCAAGAACATGCTACAATTGTGAAAAAACAGGACATTTTAAAAGGAATTGTCCCATAGGAGGAGGGTTTAACAAAACTAGGTATCAAAGGAGTAGAATACCAGGTATTTGTCCACGATGCCGTAGAGGGAGACTTTGGGCTAATGAATGCTGTTCTCAAACCACCATAGAGGGTACACCATTATCAAAAAACGAACAAGGACCAGGTGTTTATCCACAATATCGTGGACAAAAACATGGAGCTCCATTGCCAAAAAATGGACAAAGGGGCTCAATTCTCCGGTGCCCAAAACCACAAATATACGCAGCACTGGAGAAACCCAGCAACCCCATCAGGGTAGTGCCCAGGACACATTGTCCATCAGATCCCTCATCAGACAAACCAGAGGGAGTGCAGGGTTAGACACCTGTGCCTCTGCCAGAGCAGTACTAACTGCAGAGATGGGAGTTCAATTCATTTCTACAGGGGTAAAAGGACCTCTTCCCAAAGGAACAGTAGGCTTATTATTGGGACGCAGATCTTCTACTCTAAAAGGACTTATGATAAGTCCTGAGGTAATTGATCTCGACTATGAAGGTGAAATAAAAATTATAGCCAGTTCTCCAAAGGGTATATCAGTAATTTCACCAGGAGATAGAATAGCACAGTTACTAATAATACCCAGCCTACGTGAAAAATTTTCCAGTCGTACTGTAGAAAGAGGTTCCAAGTGATTAGGCTCCACAGGTGTAGATTGGGCTATGCTTTCTTTAAATTTAGATTCTGGCCCCATGCTAAAACTAAATATTCAAGGGCATGAATTTAATAAAATGTATATGTAGATTAGGTGACATGAGTATTTCTTTCACCATTTCTGCGAGTAATATTTTGAAGACATATACATAAGTATTGGTTGTACAAAAAGCTGTACCCTGTGTCTATGAATATACAGATAATGCATGAATAGACCATACTGTGAATAAATAGTATAGCTGGTTCCACTTTAAATAATGGATTGAATTGATATTCACAAAGGAGTGGTCTGAGGCAAAAACCTTCCTGAAATTCAGGGCAACAGAACAATAGGTAAACAAAACGAACAAAGCAGGGTTTCTCCACTGAGACTTTCCTGGTCACACTGATATCTGAGTTTTCCTAGATGCTCGCCTTTCCCTTCAGCTATCCAGTACATAGCCATATCAAATAGCTTGGAGGTAGGACATATCTTGGTCACAAAACAATGAGGCAATTCTGGAGAGTGTCCAGAATTCAGGATGTAAACAGAAACTTTGGAAGATAGCAGGTTTTGCCCTTCAATAAGGAAAGCCGCAGTCCATTAATAAATCGGGCAGGATGAATGTTGCGAAGCTTTCTCCTAGACAGGACACATCCATTGATGCATTTTCTTTTCTAATGTCTACAACCACGGACAGAGTGGGATACACAGACATAGAAGCACTCGCCTTGTCAAAGGACTTACTAGAAACAGTCCACGCCAATTCAAACAAACAGCCTTTCTTACATCTTCTCAGAACATGAGAAAAAAACCATACACACACCTACACCCACAAAGGCACCTCCTTTGTGGAGTGTCCTCTGAATGGTGGGCCATACTATATTCGCCAAAAATGGCCTGTTGTATCTCAAATCTGGTCTCCTTGGCCAACTCTGTGCAGTTCTCAGGAGCCAGCGGTGAACCAATACCTGCTTTCTCAGGAAAGGCCTTTCCTCAGAGCTTTCCTGGCATTTGGCCATCCTCACATCTGTTGGTACTAAGAAAGACTGACTCTGTCCTTGGTAAATTGAAACAAGTGAGACCACAGGGACTGGGACTGAAACTGGCTCTGGGTGCCTCTCTTCCTGGATCCCAAGTTCAGAGAGTTCCATCACCAAGGAAGTGAAGTGAGGTCACTTCCTTCAGGAACTGAATGAGGTCACTGCCTTGGCAACCTCTTTGTCCTAACAGTTACTTCTAAGTGTCCCATGAGATGGAGTCTGTCCCTACTTTCTGTCAGACTTTCACAAGTTAGAATGGTATATCAACCATTGGCACCTGGGAAGAGCTCTCCACACAGGCCTGATTTGGTCCATCTTCTCTACATTTAGAAGATAGAGGTTGATTCAGACACATCCATTCATCCTGATCAGGTTGTTTACAATAAAAGATGACTTTTCCTCTCTCAGGTCCTTCATAGCTGCCTACATCTTCTCCAGGGATCATTTCTGCATGGACCTTTGATGTTCTCAGAAGGTGGAAGATCCCCTACATTCCTGTATTGTAAGACTAACTCTGTCCCTCCTATTTTGTAAAGTTAGATTGAGGGAAGAGTGTATGTTTAGGGTTAATAACATGTTTGATTTGGGTTAGGAATCTCTCTGCCGCATGAATAATGGTATTGGGAACCTGTGATATTTACAAGAATATATAGGTGAAATGTAAGTATGAAAACAGAAATCTAGGTAAGATTCGAAGTCAGAAGGGCATTGGGTCCTTGAGTGGGATTCTTAGGTTTGAATTATGTTCTGCATATATGTCTCCGATAAATTGAAATACAATGGTTTAGGACCTTATACCTTGGATGATTAATTGTCGAAGAGAACATCGAGTCAAAAATCAATGATCAGTAAGATTAGGAAGATAGTCAGTAGGTTTAGAAATAAAAGTGAGTATAGGATTTAGACCAAAATTTCTTTAGCAATAGGGCCTCGGGTAGACATTGAATGTAAATGTCAGCATATGTAAAGTGTCAGACACAATGATGAACTGCGGAATATATGTAGGAAAGCAGATATCAATAGAGATATAAGGAAATCAGGCAAAGTATAAACTGAGTGATAGAATTAGACATTTTCAACAGCCTTGAAGTTGAATATATAATCTTAGAAAGAAACAAATATGTAGTCACCAATAGGATTTACATTTGAGAGCATTAGGCAACCTGGACATGGTTGTTTTTAGTAATTCATGCTCACTTTCCATTTAGGCTTTGATACAATCATGAGTGTGACCTTTGTTTTTTGTGTTCAGAATATTACTGTGATAAAAAAGAAATATATATATATATACACACACACACACATATATAGATAGATAAGGTGACATGAATATTTCTTCTACCATTTCTGGGAGCAATGTTTTGAAGAGGTATAAATTAGTATTGGGGGAACAAAGAGGTGTACACTGTGTCTATGAATATAGAGATAATGCATTAATAGACCATACTGTGAATAAATAACATACCTGGTTCCAACTTTAATAATGGATTGAATTGAAATGTGAAAATGTACAGGAAATCTTATATTGATATACACACATTCATTCCAACCACTTATACATCTAATGGTAATATTAATGTTATGGTTTATCTTGAAGAGTGTGTGGGTTTAGCTTCAAAATTGATTATGGAAATCGAAAATAATGTGTTTGGAAAGAAGTCTCATGAAAAGACCAGTCAAGTAACATGGAGGAATACATGTGTTCTGAAGCAGAAAGTGATTAAAAGTGAAACAAATTCCTATAAATTTGTGAACTTGTGAATGAAATATATATCCTATGATGTGCAAAAACTGAAGAAATAGTAATGTACCAGTGTTGAATTAAAATGAACGTCAAAATAGACATCATGTCCCCTAGGAATCTATTTGCATTGATGTTAAACTGGGTCAGTTACTGCAGAAATATTAGGATTTGTAAGCACCATTGATTGAAGTTAGTTTTCAGCACTGGGAAACAAATATGTATTTCAGGTAGATGATTATTTCTCAGAATAATCTTGTGAAATGTTTATTATAAATCCACCTACATGAACATGAATGAATTTATGGAGTGTATATAAGACACATATATTTCATATTTTATAAAATCTGTAGAGTATATATATATATATATATATATATATATATATATATATATATATATACCAAAAAACCACAAAAATTCATTAAAAAGTATCAATATATATATGCCAATCGTAATTCATCATGTAATATATATCATCCACAGAAGCAAAAATATTTATTTTACTAAACATGGGTTTATGTATAATATTGTTCTAATAGGAAGCTCACCCATAGTTTGAATTTTCAGTTCCAACAGCGTTTAGGAGCACTGATCTCTTCTTACAATTTGTTTCTGCCAAGTCAGCCAACTCATAAAAATATACGTGTGATACCAAGTAGGAATCTATATGTGCATATAAAAAGTACAAGTGCTGAGTAGGCTACAGAGAAAGGGAGACAGGAATTCACATATTTGTTAACTTTAAAAACGCATGGAGAGAGCTGGGGATGTGGCTCAAGTGGTAGCGTGCTCGCCTGGCATGCGTGCGGCATGGGTTCGATTCTCAGCACCACATGAAAACAAAGATGTTGTGTCCGCCGATAACTAAAAAATAAATATTATAGAATTCTCTCTCTCCTCTCTCACTCTCTCTTTAAAAAAAAACACATGGAGGACTATTTCAATTAAAAATTGAGTAGATTTATAAAACCGACCCTTTATCATGCAAGAGGGAAGTCCAACTATACACCATGCTTCCTCTGAACTGCTTGTATTTTCATTCTTTTGGGGTATTTTTCTCCATCATATTAGGATTAGTAGTCAGAGTCTAGTAGGGTATGAGTTAGTGTCAGGGATTCAGTATTTCGAATGGAAAATTGGAAAATGGATCAATGTGTATGCAAATGTGTACTACAAAATTTTTCCCACTCTCATTCAGAACAATGCCTTGCCATTACCTTCACCCCAAGTAAGACACAATTAGAGGAGAAGAGTTAGAAAATCCTTGAATACATATCTGGAATTGAAAATGCTTAGCGTTCACAACCTTGGAGATTGTAGAGGAGTTTCCAAAAGTAAGGGACAGTGTAAAAACTCTACAAACATGGAGATTTGCCTGCCTAAAGACGTCTGGAGAAACTGCCTCTAGGTTGGGCACTTGAAATATATGATGCTGTCAGGAGCTTTAGCTTCCTTTCTAGTGAGACCATCAAAGCTGGGTCTTCATCTCTGTGATCTGGAGGACATGGTTTATAATTTTCCAATAAACATGAAGCAGCAGTGCTGAATTCTTGCTTTGTAGGTAATCTGTGGCCACTGGGGGCTAAGTGTCTCCCCATGTGGACTGGGAAGCCATTTCATCATCCTCCACTTTTCATAATGTTTCTTCCTGCTGCACTCGGAGTTTGGTATTTGCTTCACGAAATACAAGGAGTTCAACTAGGACACAGTGCTGCAGCGAGTTCTGTCACGTGTGGTGGATCAGGGTCTGCAGGAGAATGCACCAACAGGGCTTGTATACCACATAGGATGCCCCCTTGACCATAGCAACCTGATTCTGAACATTGCCCTGAAACCTCTCCATATAACAAGTTGCCTTTACATATAAGGGTCTGCTCGCTGCACCATGTCAGTCACAAGCCATTTGGAAGCCAATGGCAGATCCACATGGCCCCACCTCAGATGTTTTATCACACATTTGCTCACCACTGCTCTAGGCCCACTACTCAGCAGGATCCAAATTACTGAGATCTCTGTTTTACACCATTTTCATCAAAACCAGTCAATCAAGGCACTGTCTGGTACACTCGTGATCAGCAACAGGACATCCAATGGTTCTTCATTGCCACCTGGTCATTGCAATTTCAAAAATTTCATGGTATTTATCTAGCAAATTTTCAATTATGAAGTTGGAAGCACTATGGCTTTCAAATCTTTCAGGAATCATTCAATGGTGAGGAAGCTCATTTCAATGAAAGCTTTGGAGAACTCTCACAGGCAAGGCTTCCCAAAGAGTGGCCTAAAGGTCACATGAATCCAGGCCCATCGAGGTCTACAATTGAGGTCCATGTGTGTTTTGACTAGCAAATATGGCTTCCAAGTCTTTCAGAATAAAATAATGTGATATCCTGGCTGAGATTCCCAGTGCTCTGTGGAAAGCCACCCTAGGACTAGATCTCAGTTTCCAACGGAGACTCCCATGTGTGGCCTCCTAAATTCCCAACACAATTCATGGCAATACTTCTTTGATGATTGATCCAGAACTCAGTGTTTAAGGGGAATGACACCAGAGTTCAAGCCCAGGTGGATCCAGTCATCTCTTCCAACTACCACATGAATGACTACAATTAAAACCAAAACACTCCCACATGGTCCTTACCTTCTTCCATATAGACACTCATCATTACCTCTGGCTAGAGTTTTTCATGTGGAACGCATCCCAAGAGAGTGTCCAAAATAATCTTCCTTGCCCCTCATTTGCCTAAAGTCAGGGTGGCATCGTCACCCTTCCTGTGAACCTGGAGTGATCCAATAGGCCTGCCATGAATACTGCTCTGCTTCTTCAATTTGAGTCCTACTGACTCTCAGGGATAGATTCTTTAAGTGATTTGGAGTCACAAGAAAACACAAGCACCTCTGCAGTTCTTCAAAGAACTCATTTGACTTAAAGGATCCCTATTCTCACTTGAAAGAGGTCAGAATCCTAACAGAGGAAGGCAAGAGACTCATCAACAATGACAGATTTTTGGCCATTTTGGTTTTGATTGCACACATGGAATCTATCCTTAGATCCATCATGTGCTGAGAATCTAAGCCACAACACAACTTCATACAGGGCCAAGAGGCTGATTTAGACACATCCTTTCACAAGCAATTAAGCAAAGAACCACAGGTGATGCCCATTCATTTCCATTTGAAAATTGTTTTCTTCAGGCTTCACAAAGGGGTGGCCTGAGGCAAAGACCTTCCTGACATTCAGGACAACAGAACCATAGGTAAGCAAATGAACCAAAGCAGGATTTCTCCACTGAAAATTTACTGGTCACACTGATATCTGAGTTTTCCAAGATGTTCCCATTCTCTACAGCTATCAAGTATATAGACATGTCTCAGAGCTTGGAGGTGGTACATATCTTGGAAACAAAACCATGAGCCTATTCTGGAGAGTGGCCAGAATTCAGGAAGAAAACAGGAACTTAGGAATTTAGTAGGTGTTGCCCATCCATAAGGCAAACCACAGTCCATTCTTTAATTAGGCAGGATGAATGCTGGGAAGTTTTCTACTAGACGGGACACATCCTTTGATGCCTACTCTTTTCTAATGTCTACAACCACGGACACAGTGGGATACTCAGACATAGAAACACTAGCCTTGTCAAACGACTTACTAGAAACAGGCCACTCAAACCCAAACAAACAGCCTTTCCTACCTATTCTCAGAACATGAGAGAAAACCACAAACTCACTCCACACCCACAAAGGCACCTCCTTAACCCAAGTAGGTCTGTGACTATCCGGAGTGTCCTCTAACTGGTGGGCCATACTATGTTCCCCTGAAATGACCTGCCCTTTCTCAGATCTGGTCTCCTTGGCCAACTCTGTGAAGTTGTCAGGAGCCAGCGGTGAACCAATACCTGCTTTCTCAGGAAAGGCCCCTCTTCAGAGATCTTCTGCCATTTGACAATCCTCAAATCAGTCGGTACCAAGGAAGACTGACTCTGTCCTTGGTAAATCCAAACAAGTGAGACCACTGGGACTGGGACTGGGACTGGCTCTGGGTGCCTGGCTTCCTGCATCACAATTTCAGAGTTTTTGATGACCAAGGAAGAGAGGTGAGGTCACTTCCTTCAGGAACTGAATGAGGTCACTACCTTGGCCACCACTTTGTCCTAACAGTTGCTTCGAAAGGTCCCATGAAATGGAGGCTGCCCCTACTTCCTTCAACACTTTCACAAGTTAGAATGGTATATCAACCATAGGCACCTGAAAACAGCTCTCCACACAGGCATGGTTTGATCAGTTCTCTACATTAAGAAAGGAGAGGCTGATTCAAACACATCTCTTCATACTGACCCGGTTGTTTGCCATGGAATATGACTTTTTCCCTCTTAGGTCCTTCATAGCTGCCTGCAACTTCTTAAGGGTATAATTTCTGCATGGTCCTTTGATGTTCTCAGCAGGTGGGAGATCCCCTACATTACTGTATTGTAAGACAGACTCTGTCTCGGCTCTTCTGTAAAGTTAGTTTGAGGGAACAATGTATGGTTAGGCTTAATAACATGTTTGATTTGAGTTAGGAATCATTCTGCTTAATGAATAATGGTATTGGGAACTTGCGATATTTACAAGAATATATTGGTGAAATATAAGTTTGAAAACAGAAATCTAGATAAGATTTGAATCCAGGAAGGGCATTGGGCTGTTGATTGGGATACTTAGCTTTGAATTATGTTCTGCAAAGATGTCTCAGATAAATCAATATACAATGGCATAGGACCTTGTACCTTGGATGATTGATTGTCGAAGTGATCATCCAGTCAAAAAGGGATAGTCTTTAGGATTAGGAAGATAGTCGGTATGTTAGAAAAAAGAGTAATATAGGATTTGGACCAAAAGTTCTATAGCAATAGGGTTTCGGATAGGGAGTGAATGTAAATGTCAGCACATGTGAAGAGTCAGTCACAATGATGAACTGGGGAAAATATGTAGGAAAGCAGATATCAATAGACATTAGGAAATCAGACAAAATATAAAGTGACTGATAGGATTAGTCATTTTCAACAGGGTTGAGGTTGAATATATTATCTTAAGAAGAAACAAATATGTAGTCACCAATAGGATTGATTTGAGAGCATTAGGCAACCTGGACATGGATGTGTTTAGTAATCCATGCTCACTTTCCATTTAGGCTTTGGTGAAAGGTTAATAAAATAGGTACTTGTTACTTACTGTTTTTCTGTATGCTTAACAAAACACTGTTGAAGTCTTGAGGACTGTTTGCTAATCTTGTTTCCAGAATGTGCTGTCCCCAACTGCCAAACTGCAAATGTATACCCTCACCCGTTTGCACGCAAACCACCCACTTGCCCTGACCCATCAATAAACTTCCCTCCCTGCTCTCTCCAAGGAAAGCATATAAGCTCTGCTTAAGCTGTTCTCATTGCTCTCTGCTCTATTCAAGTGAGCTCTGAGCCCCAGAATGCTGGACCCATAATAAACCATTTACTGTTGAAGGAGACATTCTCTTGGTGGTCTCTTCCTCCGATGCTTGCCCGACCTTTACATCTGGAGGCACCAGCAAGATCCGACAGCGGCGGATGAAAGATCCCCAAGGGGCTCCTTTCAGGGTAAGTAAGGGAACTCTTTTTGGTTTTAGGTTTCAGGTTAGGGCTTGGCAAAATGGCTATGGGTGATGAGCGTGAGCTCTCTCTGACAGAGGCTGACATACGTGTCACAGAGCCACAGGCCACGTCCCTGGGGGATGCCCCAGAGGACTCAGGAAATCGAGGAACAATAGTCTCCTTGACTCAGTGATATTTTGCTTCGGATTCGGTATTTCCAGCCCATCAGGTTTTGCCGGCTACTCAGGCCTGGCCTCAGTATTGGACGTCCAATGCCTGACTTTATTGTCTTGTCTTGTCAGTGTAGTGTGTCGTTGCTTTCACTGTTTGTGTATCTCTCATTTTGGGACAGAGAACTTCAACACCTCTCTTCCTGACCCTTGATCACTGGAACAAAGTCCGCTTAAGGGCCCAGAATCTTTCTTTTTCAGTAAATTGCTGGACCTGGCAGACCCTCTGTGCCTCAGAATGACCCACCTTTGGAGTTGGATAGCCCCTAGAAACATCTACGTCCCACTAATTCGAAAAGTCAGAGATTTTGTATTTCAACCGGGGCCACATGGACATCCAGATCAACAGCCATATATCTCAACTTTGCAGGACCTCTGCAAATCTCCTCCTCAATGGGTGAAGCTTTTCCTTGTCTCTGCCCCCGCTCCTACTCCTTCCACCATGATTCTATCTCTCAAACCCTCTGCTCCTCCTCCTCCACCCTCTCTTCTCCCTGAGTCTCAAGACTCTACTGGACTCTCCTCGCCTTCTTATCCGCTGCCCTCGTCCACCAACCCCCAACAACCTCTAAGTGATTCCCCTGCTGCTGACTCAGCCTCTCCGCCACTGGAGGAAGCTAGGCCAGCCCAGCGCCCACCAAATGACTGCCCCTTGTCACACACACAGCCCCTCCTTCCCTGGAGGAAGCTGGCCTGGCAAAAAGAACTCAAAGAACTCCCTGGCGTTTTCAAACCTGCCTACTTGGGATGACTGCCAACAAATCCTAGGGATTCTCTTCATGACAGAGGAATGAGAGAGAAACTTCCTGGAAGCTAGAAAAAAAATATCCTCGGACCAGATGGGTGACCAACACAACTTCCCAACATAATCATAGCAGGCTTCCCCTTGAACTTACCCAACTGGGACCCCGACACCTTTGAAGGTAGGGAGCATCTGTCCACTTATTGCCGGGCCCTAATAGTGGGTTTCCAACAGGCCGCTAGGCAACCAAATAATTTGGCCAAGGTAAGAGAGATTATTCAAGGGCCTGATGAACATCCCTCTATGTTTCTAGAGAGAATTATGGAGGCATATAGGAGATATACTCCTTTCGATCTTCAGGCAGAGGATCAAAAGACATATGCCGTGATGGCCTTCATTGGGCAAGCTGATCTGGATATTAAAAGAAAGTTACAATACTTAGATGGATTACAAGATATGACTTTGAGAGATTTAGTCAGAGTAGCCGAGAAAGTATCCTATAAGAGAGAAACAGAGAGAACGAAAGGGAGCAAAGGGAGGATGAGAGATGAAAAAGACAGATTAAGGTATTAACTAATGTCCTGGTCACAACAATAAATAGGCCAGAAATTAAGAAACAGGGAGACAAGAAGTGATACCTGGGTCCCCTCCAGAGGCCACCCTTGGTCTCAGATCAATGTGCCTACTGTAAAGAAAAAGGACACTGAGCCAAAGAGTGCCCTAGAAAGAGAAAGCCACGCCAGACAGCCTTTCTGACTCTGGAGGTTGACTAAGAATGTCGGGGCTCAGATCCCTTCCCCGAGCTCAGGGTAACTTTTGAAGTGAAGGGGACCCCATAAACTTTGAAGTGGATACAGCAGTAGTATACTCAGCCCTTAAGGCCCCACTGGGCCCTCTATCAAATAAAAGATCTCTAGTTCAAAGGGCTAACAGCAGTAAATATCAGACTTAGACAACTAAGAGGACCATGGACATGGGGAAAGACAAAATCCAACATTCCTTCCTAGTAATCCCAGAATGCCTGGCCCCATTGATGGGCAGAGATCTGCTCAGTAAGCTCCGGGCCAAAACAACTTTTAACCCCGAAGGCCCCAAAATGAAATTTCTAAATCCTTCATTAAAAACTCCTATAGTCATGGCTTTATAAATGTCAGTCGAAGATGAACATCCACTTTTCACACACCCCAAGACTGATCAAACAGGCAAGCTACCCCAGAAATGGATAACAGATTACCCAGATGCCTGGGCAAAATTGTTGGGTTAGGCCTAGCCATGAAACAACCTCCAAGAACAGTGGAGTTAAAAACCTCAGCCTCCCCAATCAATGTCAAACAACATCCTCTGAGCAAAAAAGGTAAAGATGGGATAAGGCCCCATATTCAGAAATATCTGGCCTTAGGGTCCTAAGGCCCTGTCAATCGGCCTGGAACACTCCCCTGCTACCGGTAAAAAATCCAGGAACTGGGGATTATCCCCCATACAAGACCTAAGAGAGATCAACAACAGAGTGCAGGACATTCACCCCATGGTAAATAATTCGTACAATCTGCTTATCACTCTGAACCCTGAGAAGAAATGGTATGGACATAAAGATGCTATCTATTGCATGCCTCTGCATAAAGACAGTCAGTTGCTGTTTGCTTTTGAGTGGGTAGACCCAGAAACCGGAACGTATGGTAAACTAACATGGACTAGACTCCCACAGGGGTTCAAAAGCTCCCCCACTCTCTTTGATGAAGCCCTCCACAGAGATGTCAACAACTTCAGAACTATGCACCCTGAAGTCACCCAGCTTCAATACGTGGATGACCTGCTACTGCAGCCAACACCAAGGAAAACTGTGAGTCTGGGAACCAAGCACTATTATATAAGCTTGCTCAACTCGGGTATAGAGCTTCTTCCAAAAAACCCCAAATTTGCCAGCAAGAAGTAGTCTTCCTGGGCTATTCCCTTAGGGGTGGTAAACGATGGCTCACTGAGCCCAGAAAACAAACGGTTGTGCAGATACACCCCCCCAGCAGCAGACAACACAGAGAGTTTCTTGGGACTACTGGGTTTTGCAGGTTATGGATTCCTGTGTTTGCGTCCTTAACTTCTCCTTTATACCCGCTGTTAAAGGAAGATGCCCAATTCCAATGGACCCCTGAGCACCAGCAAGCTTTTGATAACATCTAACAACACTGGCACTGAACTCCTCAAGTTCACTGAGCCAAGCCTGCAATTTCAGAAATCCCTACACTACGTTAAAAATGTACATCAATTCACACACCTTGGTTCAAAGAAACTGCAGGCATTCCTGAAGGATCAAGAACAGAGTTTTCCACTAACCGACTCACAGCGAAAGGACATAACTGAACGGGTAACAAAACCCTGTCCGTTCTGTCAATAGGTTAATGCTTACCCTTCCAAGCTTCCTGCAAAAAAGCACCTATGAACAACCAGACCAGGACAATTCTGGGACGTGGACTTTACTGAAATTAAGCCAGCGAGGTATGGACTTCAATATCTCCTAGTGTTTGTAGATATATTTTCAGGATGGATTGAAGCCTTCCACACAAAAAAAGGCACAAATGGTGGTAAAAAATCCTGAAAGATATTTTTCAATGATACGGCCTACCTAAGGGTATATTGTCTGATAATGGACCGGCGTTCATGGCCCAGGTAAGTAAGGGGTTAGCCAGAACCCTGGGAATAAATTGGAAGTTACATTGTGCTTATAGACCCCAGAGCTCAGGACAGGTTAAAAAAAAAATTAATAGAAACATTAAAGAGACCATAACGAAATTAAGCTTAGAGAGGGCATCAAAGGTTGGACTATGCTCCTGCCTTATGCACTGTTTCATGCAAGAAATACTCCCTCTGTTTCTTTGAGTAACCTCACCTCCTATGAAATTCTCTATGGGGCCCCTCCTCCAGTAAGGACCTAACCCCAACTCTAAGACCTACCGATCCCTTCCACACCCCCTTGCTTGACAAACTTAAAGCTCTTGAAAGAACTCAGCGATACCTGTCAAACCAGCTGGCCACTGCCTACCAACCTGGTGAAGAGGAGACTCCACATCGATATCAAATAAGAGACTTCGTCTACATAAGATGACTTCAGGTGTCATCCCTGGAACCCCGATGGACAGGACCATACCAGGTGCTACTTATAAAACCTACAGTGGTAAAGGTAGATGGAATCACTTCCTGGATCCCAATTCTCATCTCAAGCCTGCGCCCTGTCCAGACTCTGGCTTGAAAGTGGAAAAGACTGGTAACCCTTTCAAATTGCATATTGTCCATATGGATAAGGCTATAGACTCTCCCCTTGGCCACCACTAGTCCTAACCATCATCAGCCCATTCAGCAGCGATGGCTGATCACAAATCCTATTAGACAAGAAGTATGGTCTGTCTTGCATACAGCCCCCTTAGGGACCTGGTGGCCATCTCTCCACCCAGATATTTTTCAGCTGAGTATACGTCTTTCCAATTGGGATATCTCTGATGAAGAGGATCCCATTAAAATTCCATTAAATTTCTTCCGTACCATAGATAATGGAAACAAACATTATGGATGTAGGGACACGCAAGCCTGATGCAGGTTGGCTAGCCTAGATTACTATGTTTGCCCGGTGGACTATCAAAGCCACAAACAACCACGGCTGTGTGGGGGGAAAGCCGTCTTCTTCCGTAAGTCATGGGGATGTGAGCATACAGGGGCTGCATGGTGGAACCCAAACTCCTCATCAAATTCAGTTCACAGTATTGGCCATATTACCAATTAGACAACCAAAACCGATGGCCCGCAGAGGGGTGTCTAGATCCTCAAATTCTGTGTGACTTTTTCAACTTCGGCAAGTGCTCAAAAGGATGGAAGAAAATTCCCCTATGTGTATGCCTTTTCCCTCCTTTGCTCACATCATGAACTATGTTTCTCCAATAGATCTTTCTGCTCCAGACTCTCTGCTGTCACTCTCACATCAACAACCTGATTTCTCCCCTCCAATTACTAGATCAAAAACCCAAACCTCCGCTGGTTCTCAGACCATTGCCCCCTTGCTGAGGTAGCAGGTACTGAGGTACCCTTCCACCCACTCACTCCTCTCTTCTCCTGTCAGTGCCCACACCGGGTCCCACCAGGTCCTCTTACCAGCTAACCCAAAGCTCAAACCAGCTGAGGAGTGCCCTCAGACGCCTATCCACGTTGTAATGAAAATGGCCTTTAAAGTTGCTTTGTCATCACTAAAAAGAGGTTACTAAGAATTTAATGTCCCTCACAGGCTTTTTGGGATACTCACTCCTGTCTTCCCATCTGCTCTACCTGTTCTACTGCTCACATTTTGTTGCCAGGAAAATTCCAAACCCTTTTCCCAATATTCTTTTATATCTCTTTTTCCTCATTCTCAGAACCACAGAACTGCTCTCACCCCCCGCCTTCCCCGTCTTCCCCTCTGTACCAGGCCCACAGAAAAATCTCAAATGGCCTTCTCCAGAAGTCTTCATCGTGGCTGACTTTAGGACTTTCAGCAACAAAGTCCCTATAAAAGAGTTCAGTGTACATAAACTTCCTCTTTTCGTGTTGCTCTGTTATACTTGGCCACTGGCTGGAAAAATCAGCACTTCTAAGCTAGACACCCCCTTACTAGTTTTTCACAAAATATGTGAACAAGGCCTCTGGCCTTGAGCTGAGGCTTCCAGAGATGGCTACATTTCCAAGATAAAGAAGTTACCAACTGGGCTCCATGGTAACAGCTGGCAGGGAGAAAATAAAAGAGAAGAAAAAAGCTCTCCCCCTCCCAGATGTCCTTAAAAAGTTATCTTTCCCAGAGAAGAGGAAAATAAAAACAGAACCAAAAACTGCTTTTTGTGAACTTCTGCAGACTGTAGATTTCTGAGTCTTTTCTCATACATGTTGGGTACAAAATTCTGAAACTACCTAAACTTGGGATTCAGGGGATTAATTGATTACAATAGAAGCAATGCCCTCTATATCCGGTTGCAACCAAATAGGACTGTTTCCCTGTCTTCGGTGCTATCTTAGGTGCCTTGCCTTGTCCATACCTACAACAGTATAATTCTATATACTTAAACATTGTTTATTCATAGAATTATCAACAGATGTGATTAATTATGTAATGGTGCAGATGTTTCCCCGAGTGCTCTATCATGAGGCAGGATCATTTAAATTTCAAATAGGGGGGCATACAACCCGGTTCTGCTGGCAACCTGTATCTTTCACTTTAGCCATCCTATGAGGAATAGTAGTTGCTGCAGAGGTGGGCACAGGTACCACTGCCCTAATCCATGGGACACAACAAATGACCCAATTAGAAGCAGCAATACACCAAAACTTAAAGATATTAAAAAACCACCATCACAGCTTTACAAGAATCTTTAACCTCTCTCTCTGAAGTTGTTTTACAGAACAGGCGAGGGTTCGACCTCCTCTTCATGAGAGAAGGGGCCTTTGTCCTGCATTGAGGGAAGAATGTTGTTATTATGCCTACCATACTGGAGTTGTAAAAGAATCTATGATTAAATTAAGAAGACGCATTGAAGAGCATCAACAAGAGAGAGAGGCCCAAAAAGGGTGGTTTGAGTCTTGGTTCACAGAGTCCCCCTGGTTAACTACGCTTTTATCAGCCCTGGCCGGTCCCTTAATAATCCTCACATTATTGCTAACTGTAGGACCCTGTTTGCTCAACCGTGTAGTTTCCTTTCTCCAAGCTCAAATTGGACAAGTTAAACTTATGGTAATCAGAAATCAATATACCACACTAGCAGACATAAAATGTGACATCCCCAATGATCACTTTTATGATTTAATGTAACCAAAAGAAAGTGGGGAATGAAAGGTAAATAAAATAGGTAATTGTCACTTCCAGTTTTACTGTATGCTTAACAAAACACTGTTGATATCTTGAGAACTGTTTGCTAATCTTGTTCCCTGAATGTGCTGTACCAACTGCAAAACTGCAGAATGTACTCCCTCACCCATTTGCACGCAAACTACCCACTCGCCCTGACCCATCAATAATCTTCCCTCCCTGCCCTCTCCAAGGAAAGTATATAAGCTCTGCTTAAGCTGTTCTCAGGGCTCTGTCCTCTATTCAAGGGAGCTCTGAGCCCCAGCATGCTGGACCCCCATAAACTTTTGGCTGTTGCATTAGACAGTCCCTGGTAGTCTCTTCGTCCGATGCTCGCCTGACATTTACATTGGTAAAATAATAAGTGTGACCATTGCTAATGTGTCAAAATGTACAAATTAATATTGGGGGTACAAATAGGTGAACCCTGTGATATGAATATAGAGATAATGCATGAATAGGCAATACTGTGAATAAATAATAAAATGGGTTCCAAATTTAATAATGGATTCAATTGATATCTGAAAATATACAGGAAATCTTATATTGATACACATACATTCATTCCAACCAGTTATACATCTAAACGTTATATTAGGATTATGGTTTGTCATGAAAAGTGTGTGAGTTTTGCTTCAAAACTGATTATGAAAGTTGAAAATAATGTGTTTGGAAAGAAGTCTCATGAAAAGACCAGACAAGAAACCTGGAGAAATCCATGTGTTCTGAAGCAGGAAGTTATTGAAAGTGAAACAAATGCCTATAAGTTTGCTAATTTGTGGATGAAATATATATCCTATGATGTGCATAAATTGAAGAAATAGTAATGTACCAGCGTTGAATAAAAATGCACGTCAAAATACACATCATGTCCCATAGTAATCTACTTGCATTGATCTTAAACTGGGTCAGTTACTGTACAAATATTAGTATTTGTATGCAACATTAACTGAAGTTAGTTTTCAGTACTGGAAACAAATATGTATTTCATTTGGATGAATATTTCTGAGAATAATCTTGTGAATACTTGATTATAAATCCATATACATGAACATGAATGAATTTAGGGAGTGTATATAAGACACATATATTTCATATTTTGAAAAATCTGGAGAATATATATACAAAAAAACACATACAGAGACATTAAATTACCAATATATATGCCAATCGAAATTTATCATGAAATATATATCATCCACAGATGCAAAAATATTTCTTTTACTGAACATGGATTTATGTTTAATGTTGTTCAACTAGGAAGCTCACCCATAGGTTGAATTTTAAGATCCAACAGGGTTTAGGAGGAGTGATCTCTTCTCATAATTTGTATCTGCCAAGTCAGCCACCTCACAAGAATGTACATGTGATACCAGGTAGGATTCTATATGTGCATATAAAATAACATGTTCTGAATAGGCTACAGAGAAAGGGAGACAGGAATTTATATATTTATTAACTTTAAAAACACAAGGAGAACTATTTCAATTAAAAATTAACTAGATTTATAACACCTACCCTTCATAATGCAAATGGCAAGTCCAACTATACACCATGCCTTTTTTGAACTGCTTGTATTTCTATTCTGTTTGGGTTAGTTTTCTCCATCATATTAGGATTAGCAGTCAGAGTCTAGTAGTTTATGAGTTACTGTCAGGGATTAAGTATTTTGAATGGAAAATTGGAAAATGAATCTAATGTGTATGCATATATGTGCTACACAAAAATCTTCCCACTCTCATCCACAACAATGCCTTGACATTAACTTCGTCCCAAGTAAGACACAATTAGAGGAGAAAAGTTAGAAAATCTGTGAATGCATATGTGGAATGGAATATACTCAGGAGTTCACAACCTTGGAAGTGGTAGAGCAGTTTCCAAAAGTAAGGCACATGGTAAACACTCCACAAACATGGAGCTCTGCTGGCCTAAAGACTTCTTGATAAACTGCCTCTGAGGTTGGGCACTTGAAATATATGTTGTTGTCAGTAGCTTTAGCTTACTTTCTAGTGAGACCATCAAAGCTGGGTCTGCATCTATGTGACCTGGAGGACATTGTTTCTAATTTTCCAATGAACATGAGGCAGCAGTGCGAATACTCTCTTTGTAGTTAAACTATGGCCACTGGGAGCTAAGTGACTCACCGTGTGAACTGTGAAGCCATTTGGTCCTCCTCCACTTTTCGTGGTGGTTCTTGCTGCTGCACTGGGACTTTGGTATTTTCTTCATGAAATACAAGGAGATCAACTGGGACACAGTGCTGGAGGGAGTTCTGTCACATGTGGAGCTCACGGTCTGCATGTGAATGCACCAACCAGGATTTTATCCCACATGGGTTGCCCCTTCGTCCATAGCAACCTGATTCTGAACATTGCCTTGAAATCTCCCTATATAAAAAGATGCCTTTACATGGAAGGTTCTGCTGGCTGTACCATGTCAGTCACAAGCCATTTGGAAGCAAATGGCAGATCCACATAGCCCCACCACACATGTTTTATCACACACCTTCACACCACTGCTCTAGGCCCACTAATTTGCAGGTTCCAACTTACTGGCATCTCTGTTCTACACAATTTTCATGAAACCCAGTCAGTCAAGGCACTGTCTGATACACTCATGATCAGCAATAGGACATCCAAAGATTCTCCAGTGCCACCTGGTCATGGGAATTTCAAAAATTTCATGGTGTTTATCTAGCCATTTTTCGAGGATGAAGTTGGAGGAACTTTGGGTTTCAAAAACCATTAAATGTTGAGGAAGCTCATTTCAATGAAACTCTGGAGAACTCTCATAGGCAAGGCCTCCCAAAGAGTGGACAAAAGGTCACATGAAGCCAGTCCAATTGAAGTCTACAATGTGAGGTACATGTGTGTTTTAACTCTCAACTATGGCTGCCAAGACTTTAAGAAGAAAATCATGGATTATCTTGGCTGAGATTCCCAGTGCTCTGTGGCCTTGATCTAAGTTTATAAGGGCTACTTTCATGCGTGGCCTCCTAAAATCCCAACAAAACTCATGGCAATTCTTCTCTGAGGTCAGTTCCAGAACTCAGTCTCTATGTGGATTCACACCAGAGTTCAATCCCAGGTGGACCCAGTGATTTCTTCCAATCGCCACACAAATGACCAAAATTTAAACGAAAACACTCCCATATGGCACTCATCTTTTCCACATAGACACTCATCATAACCTCTAGCTGGAGGTTTCTATGAGGGGCGCTGGACAAGACAGTGTCCAAAATAAGCTCCCTTGCCCGTCATTTGCCTAAAGTCAGGGTGGCCTGGAAACCCTTCCTCTGAACCAGGAGTGATCAAATAGGCCTACCATTATTACTGTTCCACTTCTCCAATTTGAGGGCTACTGACTGTGGGGTTTAGATTCTTCATGTGGATTGGGGTCATGAGAAAACCCAAGCACCAATGGGCTAGACTCTGAAGGGCTTTGAAGAACTCATTTGACCCAAAGGATTCCTATTCTCACCTTATGGAGGTCAGGAAACTTACAGAGGAAGGTGAGAGACTTCATCCATAATGAGTACTCTTTTGGCCATTTTGGTTTTGGATGCACACATGGCATCTTTCTTTAGATCCATCAGGTGCTGAGAATCTAAGCCACAGCCTCACACAGGGCCAACAGGCTGATTCAGACACATCCCTTTCGAAATCAATTACTCAAAGAGGGACAGGTGATGCCCATTCATTTGCATTAGAGAACTGTTTTATTCAGGCTTCACAACGGGGTGGCCTTGGCAAAGACCTTCCTGACATTTAGTGCTATAGAACAATAGGTAAGCAAAAGTCCCAAAGCAGGGTTTCTCCACTGAGACTTTTCCTGGTAACACTGATATCTGAGTTTTCTGAGATTCTTGCCATTCCCTTCAGCTATCCAGTACATGGCCAAGTCACAGAGCTTGGAGGTGGTACCTATCTTGGTCACAAAATCATGAGCCTATTCTGGAGAGTGGCCAGAATTCAGGAAGAAAACAGGAACTTAGGAAGATTGCAGGTCTTGCCCACAAATAAGGCAATCCACTGTCCTTTTATAAATTGGGCAGCGTGAATGTTGGGAAGCTTTCTCCTAGACAGGACACATCCATTGATGCATTTTCTTTTGTAAAGTCTACACCCACGGACAAAGTGGGATACACAGACATAGAAACACTTGCCTTGTCAAATGACTTAATAGAAACAGTCCACTCCAAAACAAACAAACCAACTTTCCTACGTATTCTCAGAACATGAGACAAAACCACAAACCCACACTCATTCCCACAAATGCACCTCCTTCCCCCAAGAAGGTCTGTTACTAACCGGAGTGTCCTCTGCCTGGTGAGCCATTCTTTGTTCACCCGAAATGGCCTGTCTGTTCTCAAATCTGGACTCCTTGGCCCACTCTGTGAAGTTGTCAGGAGCCAGCTTTGAGCCGCCACTACCTGCTTTCTCAGGAAAGACACCTCTTCAGATTTTTTCTGGCATTTGGCCATCTTCACATCTGTAGGTACCAAGAAAGACTGACTCTTTCCATGATAAATCCAAACAAGTGAGATCTCTGTGACTGTTACTGGGCCTGGCCCTGGGTGCCTGGTTTCCGGGATCCCAAGTTCAGAGAGTTCCATCACAAAGAAGTGAGGTAGGTCACTTCCTTCATGAACTGAATGAGCTCACAGCCTTGGCAAACACTTTGTCCTAACAGTTTCTTCCTAGGGTCCCATGAGATGGAGGCTGACCCTACTTCCTGTGACACTTTCACAAGTTAGAATGGTATATCAACCATAGGTACTGGGGGAGAGATCTCCACACAGGCTTGGTTTTGTCCATTTTGTCTACATTAAAATGCGAGAGGCTTATTCAGACACATCTCTTCATCCTGACAAGGTTATTTGCCATGGAAAATGACTTTTGGTCTCTCAGGTCCTTCATAGCATTCTATATCTTCTTCAGGGATAATTTCTGCATGGATCTTTGAGATTCTCAGCAGGTGGAAGATCCCCTATATTCCAGTATTGTAAGACCAACTCTATCCCTGCACTGCTGTAAAGTTAGATTGAGGGAACAGTGTATGGTTAGTGTTAATATCATGTTCTATTTGGGTTAGAAATCATTCTGCTGGATGAATAATGGTATTGGGAACCTGAGATATTTACAAGAATATATAGGTTAAATATAAGTATGGAAACAGAAATCTAGGGAAGACTTGAAGCCAAGTAGGACATTGGGCCCTTGAGTAGCATACTTTGCTTTGAATTATATTCTGCACAGATGTCTCAGATAAATCGATATACAAAGAAATAGGATCTTATACACTGGATGATTGAATAACATACAGAATATCCAATAAAAAAGGGATAGTCTGTAGGATTAGCAAGATAGTCAGTAGATTTAGAAAGAAGAGTTAGTATAGCATTTGTACCAAAAGTTCTTTACAAATAAGGTTTCGGGTAGAGAGTGAATGTAAATGTCAGCACAATGACGAATTGGGGAAAATATGTAGGAAAGCAGATATAAATAGAGACAGTAGGAAGTCAGTAAAAGTATAAAGTGTGTAATTTGTTTAGACATTTTCAACGGTTTGAGTCTGAATATATAATCTTAGGCAGAAACTAATATGTTGTCACAAATTGGATTGACTTTTGAGAGCATTAGGTAACCAGGATATGGATGTTTTTATTAATCCATGCTCACTTTTTATTTAGGCTTTGGTAAAATCATAAGTGTGACCTTTGCATTTTGTGTCCAGAATATTATTGTGATAAAATGTATATGTAGATCAGGTGACATGAGTATTCCTTCCACCATTTCTGGGAGCACTATTTTGAAGAAATATAAATTAGTATTGGGGGTACAAAGGGGTATACCCTGTGTCATAGAATATATTGATAATGCATCAATTGACCATCATGTGAATAAATAATATAACTGGTTCCACTTTAAATAATGGATTGAATTGATATCTGAAAATATAAAAGAAATCTCACATTGATATACAATCATTCACTGCAACCAGTTATACATCTAATGGTAATATTATGGTTGTGGTTTATCCTGAAAGGTGTGTGAGTTTTGTTTCAAAAGTGATTATGGAAATCAAAAATAATGTGTTTGGAAAGAAGTCTCATGAAAAGAATAGTCAAGAAACCTGTAAGAATACATGTGTTCTCAAGCAGGAAGTGATTGAACATTATATATCATACTATATATAATGTGCATAAACTGCAGAAATAGTAATGTACCGGTGATGAATAAAAATGAACATCAAAATACACATCATGTCCCATAGGAATCTACTTGCATTGATGTTAATCTGGGTCAGTTACTGTAGAAATATTAGGATTTTTATGCACCATTCACTGAAGTTACTTTTCAGTACTAGGAAAAAAGTATGTATTTAAGTTGGATGAATATTTCTGAGAACAATCTTGTGAAAATTTGATTATAAATCCACATAAATCACAAAACATTATAAACACAAAAGTCACATGGACATTAAAATGTAGCAATATATATGCCAATTTAAATCCATCTTGAAATATATATCATCCACTGATCCAAAACTATTTATTTAATGAACTTGAATTTATGTATAATGTTGTACAGCTAGGAAGCTCCCCCATAGATTGAATTTTCTGTTCCAACAGTGTTTAGGAGGAGTGATCTCCTAAATGTGTATGCAAATATGTGCTACACAAAAATCTTCCCACTCTCATCCAGAACAATGCCTTGATATTACCTTCACCCCAAGTAAAACACAGTTGGAGGACAAGAGTTAGAAAATCTGTGAATACATATCTGGAATGTAAAATGGTCAGGAGGTCACAACCTTGCAGGTTGTAGAGGAGTTTCCAAAAGTAAAGGACAGGCTTGATAGACCCAACCTGATCTTTTATTAGAATTGGGAGCCATCTTGCCAGAAAGCCGTGAAAAGATAATTTGGGCTTTACTATAAATTACTGCAAATTCTGAACCTGCTTGGAATGCGTGCCCGTGCCTTGAACTCATCCATGCCTGGCTCTCTGACCAGATTACAGTGCTCTCTGAAACATTAGTGACACCTAATAAATATTGGCCTTCCCAGGCCAGACAACGACCCTCTCTGAGTCTCTAATGGTCCTCATAATTTCTGATGTTGGGGCCAGCAAAAAAAATGTAAACTACCATTAGTGTGATGCTTTCAAAGTTCTGTTATCTGTAACCCCCTTTTTGTGTAACTTTCTGGGCTATATAGCTGGGCTGTAGGAAAGGTGGTGTTGCTGTCTTGTTCCCGCCATTTTTGGAGGGAGAGGCAGCCTGGCCAGTTTTAATAATAAGCTTGCCTTAATTTGATTTTAATTGGAGTCAGTGGTCTTTTCTTGCATCCTAGTCCAACATTTTGGAGTTCCCCAGTGAGATGACCCTGCCCGACCAGATCACAAGGCCAGACTGCTGAAAATTCTGAAGCTGGCCTTCCCTCCAGGGCTACGGGCTGGGGAGCCACTCTAGGGGGTGCACAACTTGAGATGTTCCAAGGCCTTGGAGTGAGCCGTCGGTCTGGGGAGCACTGCAGTGAACCACCGCACTGAAACTATTAGCAAGCACCTGGTGGAGGAGGCCTCCATAGGTAAGTGGCACCTTGATAACATCTTATATCTGGTTAAGGGAGATCTCTTCTAATGACAGAGAGGTGGCCTGGGGAGGCTCACATACACTCCTGTCCAGGACAGTAATGAGAATCGTTCTGTCCTCTGTTCCGTTCTGTAGGGAATTCCTTTCAAGGTTAGAGAGGTGCCGAGGGACATGCACGTGCTCCTACCCCAGAGCTTTAGCAAGACGTTGAATTGCTCCTCTGTTTTTCTGTTTTGGCACCGGGATTCTGTTTTTTTTTTTTTTTTTTTTTTTTGTGTGTGTGTGTGTGTGTGTTTTGTTCTGTGTTTTATATGTTTTTTTGTTTTTTTTTGTTTTTGTGCATTTTGTTTTGTGATTTCTGTGATAAAATCTTAAGGATATTGAACGTGAAAATGGGTAACAAAGCAAGTAAGCCTGACACCCCTTTGGACTGTGTTTTAAGGAAATGTGATGAACTTTACCACCATTTGTTAAGCAGAATGAGAGAAGCCCCTAGCTGGCTGCCTGGAGCACACCCAGTGCAGATGGCAATGCCTGCTGGGGAATGAAGAACTGAGTATCTCCCAGCATCTGCCAAAGCCCTGTTTCTTCAGGGAATTCCCTCCTTCGTTCCCTGCACTGTAAGGATAATGCAGCCTCTGTCTTCTTAAAAAAAGAGAAAAACAAAAAGGGGACACTAAATGCAGTAAAGTCACCATGGAGACACTTTATTTTACATTTCAGGTTGCTCCTCTGTGAAAACATTTGGTCCCCTTTTGGGGACATCTGTGGTGCCACTGGGGAAGGAGATTTTTCTCTTATTTGCTCTGTTTTAAAGGGTTCTGTCTGTCAGCCATTGCCTGGAGTTCATTTCTGCCTGTCTTGTGCCTTTTTTCTGGCCCTTTAAGACATGTGCAATAATGTGTTAATATTATAAATTGTTTCTTGGAAATGATCTTAGCTGAATTTGTGTCTAAATGATGATGTTTCATTGTACCAATCTGGTATCTGAATGGGTTTTTGAAGCATTTCACAATCTTGCAGTTAAAAGTCGGGTTTAGGTAATTGTTTAGTTTATGGTTTCAGATAATTCATGTCAGAGAACATAAATACTTAGGATGGAAAACTAAAGAACCCTACTTCCAAGTTGGCAAGTAACTTCCCAATCATTCAGTCTTTTTTTCACCAATTTTAAATTAGGTAGCCTGGGAAAATGTCACTGTGTGTACCAGTGCATTAATTTGGACAAGGATACTAAATCATAGTATGATATCTGTTGACAAAACAACTTGTAAAGATATAAAATTTTGTGAATTGTATCTTAAACTTGTATCATAATTTTCAACATCCTAACCTGGAAATAATGGTTAAAATACCTTAGGCCTAAGGTTTCTGCTCAGAATAGCCATTTTTTCCTGCTTCTTCCAGACCTCAGCCAGGGATTATTTTGAAATACAAATGAAAGAAGCCTGTAAGATTAGTAGGAGACTTATTTGAGGCCTAAGGAAAAAAAAAGTAAATTGTATGGTATTTACTTATTACTGGCCAGTCATTTTTTCTAGGACTCATATTTTTTTCCTTAGATTCTTTATTTATTTTTTGAGCTCATTATTTTGCTCCTACAGACCTAGGTTAATGTTTTTCTGATCAGTAATATCTTTGACCAACTGTGGAATTTTTAAATCATTGCAGTGGAGATTTCACCTGTGAAAAGCTACAAGGCCTTCACTTTTATTATGTGTGCACAATTTGTTATGTGTTGTATGTCTATATATGTATACATATGTCCGTATATCATATATATGATACACAAATTAACATATATAAGGAGCACTCATATTAAAAAGCACTCATAAAAACAATTTTAAAAAGTGGATCCAAAGATCTTTAATTCACGTGATTTAAATGTTTCAATTTAAATTGGGTAAACTGATAAATATAAATTTCTTTAAATTTAAGCTTACAAGTTTTTCTAGGTGTTCAAAAATCTAATAAAGTATTAATGTCTACAAAAGGTCTAATATGCCTATGTTCCAGGACTTTTCTTTCAATCAAAAAAATGGCTTACACTGTTCAAAACATTTGTCTAATATTTTGATAAATAAGTAAAGTAAATTTGATATGGGATTACTCATTCATGAGTACTTTTGTTTGATATCTGATTGATATACTAAGGTCTGTATAAGTTTGTACTAAAGTCTGTATAAGATTGTAAAAATCAGTCATGTGTTAAAGAGACAAAAATTTCTTAAACATAAGTTTACCCATAACATTTAGTTTATTAAGATTTAAATTTTCTAGAGCAGGCAACCATAAAAATTAAACAACTGTTTAATTAAGAACTGTTATTTTAGAGCACTGTACTGCCATTTCTTTAAAAGCTAAACTTGGTTAATGTAGAAACATCAATGTAATTGTGATGCTATTAATGTGCTCATATCTTCCAGTTATAAAACTCTATAAGGTAGAAACTTTAAAAGAGCATTATATCAAGCAGGTGTTCTGAAGTTGTATGGTAAATAAAATATATATTGGGGATTTATTTACCTGTTATCAATAATATATGTAAAGTTTTATGTTACTTTTTACATTGTGGAACAATTTAAATGTATTTTCAAGTTAATGAGACCCTAATCTATGTAAAGGTTAAAATCTTTCAGCCATACTTTAATTCATGTTTTAAATGTGATATCATATGGTGTGAGCTAATGTTCATGTGACCTCAAAAAATTTATGTAAACTTTGTAAAATGATATTTAAAAAACAAAGATCAGCTTTAGAACTAAAGCATTTAAGGTTTATAAGGAGCCCTGCTTACCTGAGATAAGACTCTGTGTCCCATCTTACTACATGTGAGAATGACTACGAAAGCAGTAGGTCAGATTTTATTTCATTTAAAGTTATGTTCAAATTTTTTTTTCTGTCAAGATTACTAGGATCTCAAAAAGATGATATAATATATAACTCACCCAAAAAATTCAGGGTAGCTATTACATGAACTAAGTATTTTTACTCTTGTTAAAAAAATTTTATTTTTTAATTTCCTTATAAGTGATCTAAAGATTCCCTGTTGGTGTTTTACAGAAGTGTTGCTTTAAGAACACAACATGGGTTAATTTAAGATAATAAGTCATCAACTACAATACAGACAGAATAATAAGATCCCAATTAATAATATATAAATAATTATAAACTTATAGACATTAAAGCACAGTACTCTTAATATATGGCTATTAAAATTCATTTGCTGGTTGTTTCAGATTAGGATTGAAAATTAAAGTTAAATAAAAAGGTCCAAAAAAAACGATATTTGACTCTTGCCCTCTGAGTCAGTCTGAATGCAGGGAACAAGGGATTTCTCTATGAGCTTTGCAACTCTGGGCCACATAACCTCCCGATCAGAGAGATTAATGAGACCACTGGAGAACAGAAAGCCAATCAGTGCATTTGCTACAAAGAGGTGAGTCATCAGGAAAGGGAGACATCCCTGATGCTTCTGAGGGAAGCCACATGGTCAAGCAAGACCTGGACCCACATAGCTCAAATTGCACTAGCAGAACTGAGAAGCTGCTCTCAAGTTTCCCAAAAAATGACTCCCATAAAAGCTCAGCTGACTGCTAACAATAGATAGAAACAAAAGTCAGTTTGACTGCTTCATCTTAAACACTTAGCAAAGACAGTTAAAACCAAAATACAGCCAATCCTGGGCATTTTAAATAATAATAATAATAATAATAATAATAATAATAATAATAATAATAATAATATTTTAAGGTATACACTTTATGTTAGCCTCCCAAAATAAGTAAAACTGTTGGCTACAAAGAAGGATTCTCAGAGAGGAATGCCTGATAACTATAAAAATAGACTATCAAGAGGAGCTGCCAGAGGCAGAAGTTTTTAGTTTAAGGCCTACAGATATTCCTAACCTACACAAGTAGGCTTGGTGTATGCTAGTACAATTATCCAGCCCTGAGTAACAGAATTAAATGTTTCTCTATTAAACACAGAGGTCATACTAGTGAAAGGATTCTGCAAAATCAGATGACATTAAATTATTAAACTGTATATTATGGGGAGGGACAACTGTATCACTAAAAGTTAAATATTAAGTTCACAGTCCTGATAATTGGGGATATTAAAGCCTGGTGAGGGTACTTCATACAGTGACATGATCCAGCTACTGCAACATTTATTCAATACTCATGTTTTTTGTTTCTCTCATAGAAGAACCCATCCCCAGATGACTTTACAACCTGTTCTTCCTCAACAAGACTTCAAAAAGAACTGACTTCAAAAAGGCAACTCATGTCCCTCACGCCATGCACACTCATGTCACCCTTTCTCAGCTGAGAAAAAGCCAAAATGAGAGACGACTCTCTACTTACACCAATGGAGCCAAAAATAAATAGACTATCAATATAAGTAATTAATTAAGTCAGGTAATATCAGGGAGACTGGTTTTCGGTGAGTTCTAAAAATTTGGTGACTGTTAACTGAGGGATTAAAATTTCCTCAGTGCTTTTCCACTAACCTATCAAGGATTACAAAGGGACACATAAGAAAAGGGGGGAATGATACACCCAACCTTACCTTTTATTAAAATTGGGAGCCATCTTGCAACAAAGCCATGAAAAAATCATTTTGGCTTTACTGTAAATTACTGCAAATTCTGAACCTGCTTGGAATGACTGCCCGTGCCTTGAACTCACCCGTGCATGGCTCTCTGACCAGATAGCAGCCCTCTCTGAAACTTTGTCACACCTCATAAATATTGGCCTTTTGTGGCCAGACAATGACCCTCTCTGAGGCTCTAATGGTCCTCATAAATTTTGATGTTGGGGCTAGAAAAAAAAAAATGTAAACTCCCATTAGTGTGATGCTTGTCAGAGTTCTATTATCTGTTACCCCATTTTTGTGTAACATTCTGGGCTACAAACCTGGGCTGTAGTAAAGGTGGGGTTGCTCTCTTGTTCTCGAAATTTTGGGAGGGAGTGGCAGCCCAGCCAGTGGAAATAATAAGGTTACTTTAATTTGATTTTAATTGGAGTCAGTGTTCTTTTCTTACATCCTGGTCTAAGAGGTAAACACTCCACAAACATAGAGCTCTGCTGGCCTAAAGACTTCCTGAGAAACTGCCTCTGAGGTTGGATACTTTAAATATATTTTGTTGTCAGAAGGTTTAGCTTCTTTTCTAGTGAGACCATCAAAGCTGGGTCTGCATCTATGTGAATGGAGAGCATGGTTTCTTATTTTCCAATGAACATGAGGCAGCAGTGCTGAATTATCTCTTGGTAGGTAAACTGTGGCCATTGGGGGCTAAGTGTCTCCCTGTGTGGACTGTGAAGCCATTTGATCATCCTCCATTTTTGTGGTGTTTCTTGGTGCTGCACTGGGAGTTTGGTATTTGCTTCACGAAATACAAGGAGTTCAACTGCGACACAGTGCTGGAGGGAGTTCTGTCACGTGTGGTGGGTCAGAAACTGCAGGAGAATGCACCAACCAGGCTTCTATTTCACATAGCTTTTTCCTTGACCATACCCACCTGATTCTGAACATTGCCTTGAAACCTCTCCATATAATAAGATGCCTTAACATGTAAGGTTCTGCTGGATGCACCATGGCAGCCAAAAGGCATTTGGAAGTCAATTGGAAATCCACACAGCCCCACCTCAGATATTTTATCACACACCTGCACACCACTGCTCTGGGCCCACTATTCAGCAGTGCAAATTACTGGCATCTCTGTTCTTCACCATTTTCATGAAACCCAGTCAATCAAGGCACTGTCTGGTACACTCATGATCAGCAACAGGAGATCCAAAGGTTCTCCAGTGCCACCTGGTCATGGGAGTTTTAAAAATTTCAGGGTGTTTATCTAGCCACTTTTCAAGGATGAAGTTGGAGAAACTGTGGGTTTCAATTCATTCAGGAACCATTTAATGTTGAGGAACCTCATTTCAATGAATGCTCTGGAGAACTCTCAAAGGCAAGGCTTCCCAAAGAGTAGCCAAACGGTCACATGAAGCCCAGCCCATTGAGGTCTACAATGTGAGGTCCATGAGTGTTTTGACTCTCTACTATGCCTGTCAAGTCTTTCAGAATAAAATCATGTGATATCCTGGCTGAGATTCCCAGTGATCAGTCGAAAGCCACCCTTGGCCTAGATTTCAGTTTCCAAGGGTGACTCTCATGCGTGGCATTCTAAAATCGCAACACAATTCATAACAATACTTCTCTGAGGTCAGTTTCAGAACTCAGTCTCTAAGGGGAATCATACCAAAGCTCCAGCCCTGGTGGATCCAGTCATTTCTTCCAACTGCTACACAAATGAACACAATTAAAACCAAAACACTCCCACATGGTCCTCACCTTCTTCCATATAGACACTCATTATAACCTCTGGCTGGAGGTTTTCATGAGGGGTGCAGCACAAGACGGTATCCAAAACAAGCTCCCTTGTCCCTTATTTGCTTAAAGTCAGCTAGGCCTGGACACCATTCCTGTGAACCAGGAGTGATAAAATAAGCCTGGCCTTAATACTGCTCTGCTTCTCCAATTTGAGGCCTACTGACTGTCAGGTATAGATTCTTTATGTGATTTGGAATAATGAAAAAACCCAAGCTCATATGGGCTAGCCTCTCCAGGGCTTTGAAGAACTCATTTGACTCAAAGGATCCATATTCTCACTTGATGGAGATCAGAAACCTATCAGAGTAAGGCAAGATACTCCATACACAGTGACTGATCTTTTTGCCATTTTGGTTTTGAAAGCACACATGGAATCTTTCTTTAGTTCCAACAGGTGCTGAGAATCTAAGCCACTGCCTCACACAGGGCCAAGTGGCTGATTCAGACACATCCCTTTCCAAAGCAATTAAGCAAAGATACACAGATGATGCCCATTCATTTCCATTTGAAAACTGTTTTCTTAAGGCTTCACAAATTGGAGGACTGAGGCAAAGACCTTCCTGACACTCAGAGCAACAGAAAAATAGGTAAGCAAAAGGCCCAAAGCAGGGTTTCTCTACTGAGACTTTCTTTGTCACACTGATATCTGAGTTTTCTGAGATGCTTGCTATTCCATTCAGCTATCCAGTACATGAACATGTCACAGAGCTTGGAGGTGGTACATATCTTGGACAGAAAACCATGAGCCTACTCGGGAGAGTGGCCAGAATTCAGGAAGAAAACAGGAACTTCAGAAGATAGTGGGTGTTGCCTGTCCCTAAAGCAACCTGCAGTCCACTCATAAATTGGACAGGATGAATGTTGGCAAACTTTCTACTAGACAGGACACATCCATTGATGCATTATCTTTTATAATGTCTACAACCACGGACACAGTGGGATACACAGGCATACAAACAATCGCCTTGTCAAATGACTTACTATAAACAGTCCACTCCAAAACAAACAAACCGCCTTTCTTACCTATTCTCAGAACATGAGACTAAACCACAAAATCACAACCACACCCACAACGACACCTCCTTTATTCAAGTAGGTCTGTGACTAATTGGAATGTACTCTGACTGATGGGCCATACTATGTTTCCTTGAAATGGCCTGTCCTTCTCAGATCTGGTCTCCTTGACCAACACTGTGAAGTTTTCAGGAGCCAGTGGTGAGCCACTACCTGCTTTCTCAGGAAATTCCCCTTTTCAGAGCTCTCCTGGCATTTGGCAATCCTCACATCAGTAGGTACCAAGGAAGACTTACTCTGTCCTTGGTTATTCCAAACAACTGAGCCCACTGGGAAAGAAACTGGGACTGACTCTGGGTGCCTGGCTTCCTGGATCCCAAGTTCAGAGAGATCCGTCATCAAGGAAGAGAGGTAGGTCACTTCATTCAGGAACTGAATGAGGTTACTGCCGTGGCAACCATTTTGTCCTAAAAATTGCTTTCAAGGGTCCCATGAGATGGAGGCTGCCCCTACTTCCTGTGACACTTTCACAAGTTAGATTGGTATATCAACTATTGGCACCTGGGAACAGCTCTCCACACAGGCCTGGTTTGGTCCATCTTCTCTACATTAAGAAGAGAGAAGCTGATTCAGACACAACCCTTCATCCTGACCAGGTTGTTTTCCATGGAGGATGACTTTTGCTCTCTTAGGTCCTCCATAGCTGCTTACAACTTCTCCAGGAATCATTTCTGCATGGACCTTTGAGTTTCTCAGCATGTGGAAGATCCCCTATATTCCTGTATTGTAAGACCAACTCTATCCCTGCTCTTCTGTAAAGTTAAATTGACTGAACAGTGTATGGTTAGGTTAACTAACAGGTTCGATTTGGATTATTAATCTTTCTGCGCGATGAATAATGGTATTGGGAAACTGCGATATTTACAAGAATATATAGGTGAAATATAAGTATGAAAACAGAAATCTAGCTAAGATAAGAAGCCCAAAAGGGCATTGGGCCCTTGATTGGGATACGTAGCTTTGAATTATGTTCTGCACTGATGTGTCAGGTAAATTGATATACAATGGCTTAGGTCCTTGTACCATGGATGATTAAATGTAGAAGAGAACTTCCAGTCAAAAGGGATAGTCGGTAGGATTCGGAAGATTCTCAGTAGGTTTAGAAAGAAGAGTGAGTATAGGATTTGGACCAAATGTTGTTTAGCAATAGGTTTTCCGGTAGACAGTGAATGTTAATGTCAGCACAAGTGAAGAGACTGTCACAATGATGAACTGGGGAAAATAGTTAGGAAAGCTGATATCAATAGAGACATTACGAAATCAGGCAAAGTATAAAGTGAGTGATAGGATTAGATATTTTCAACAGAGTTGAGTTTGAATATATAATCTAAGAAAGAAACAAATATGTAGTGACCAATAGGATTGACATTTGACAGCATTAGGCAACCTGGACATGGATGTTTAGTAATCCATGCTCACTTTTCATTTAATCTTTGCTACAATCTTAAGTGTGACCTTTGCTTTTTTTGTCCAGAATATTACTGTGATAAAACGTACATGTAGATCAGGTGACATGACTCTTTCTTCCACCATTTCTGGCAGCAACATATTCAAGACGTATAAATTAGTAATGGGGGTAAAAAGAGGTGTACCCTTTGTCTGTGCATATAGAGATACTGCATGAATAGACCATACTGTGAATAAATAATATATCTGGTTCTGACTTTAAATAATGGATTGAAATTATATCTGAAAAAATACAGGAAATCTTATATTGACATACAAACATTCATTCCAACCAGTGAAATATCTAATGGCCACATTAAGTTTATGGTTTATCATGAAGGGTGTGTGAGTTTTGCTTCAAAAGTGATTATGGAAATCGAAAATAATGTGTTTGGAAAGAAGTCTCATGAAAAGACCAGTCAAGAAACCTGGAGGAATACATGTTTCATGAAGCAGGAAGTGATTGTGAAACAAATGCGTATAAATTTGTGAACTTGTGGATGAAATATATATTTCCTATGATTTGTAAAAACTGAAGAAATAGTAATGTACCAGTGTTGAATGAAAATAAACGTCAGAATACACATCATGTCCCATACGAATCTACTTGGTTGATGTTAATCTGGGTCAGTTACTGTACAAATATTAGGATTTGTAAGCACCATTTACTGAAGTTAGTTTTCACAACTATGAAACAAATGTGTATTTCAGGTGGATGAATATTTCTGAGAATAATTTTGTGAAAAGTTTATTATAAATCCACATTTTTGAACATGGATGAACTTAGGGAGTGTATTTAAGAAACATATATTTCATATTTTAAAAATCAGGACAGTGTATATATATATATATATATATATATATATATATATATATTCATAATTATATATATGTGTATATACATATATATGTATATATGTATATATATATATATATATATATATATATATATATATATATACACACACACACACACACACACACACACACAAAACACACACAGAGACATTAAAATGTAGGAATATATATGCCAATCGAAGTTCATCATAAAATATAGAGCATCCACAGATGCAAAAATATTTATTTTACTGAACAAGGATTTATGTATAATGTTGTTCTACTAGAAAGCTCACCCATAGTTTGAATTTTCAGTTCCAACAGCGTTTAGAGGAGTGATCTCTTCTCACAAGTTGTATCTGCCAAGTCAGTCACCTCACAAAAATGAACGTGTGATACCAGGTAGAATTCTATATAAGCATATAAAAATAAATGTGCTGAATAGGCTACAGAGAAAGGGAGAGGAATTTACATATTTGTTAACTTTAACAACACATGGAGAACTATTTCAATTAAAAATTGACTAGATTTATAATACCTACCATTTATCATGCAAATGGCAAGTATAACTATACCCCATGCCTCCTCTAAACTGCTTTTATTTCTATTATGTTTGGGTTGTTTTTCTCCATCATGTTTGGATTAGTAGACAGAGTATAGTAGGGTATGGGTTATTGTCAGGGATTCAGTATATTCAATGGAATATAGGAAAATGAATCGAATGTGAATAAAATATATGCTACACAATTATCTTCCCACTCTCATCCAGAACAATGCCTTTACATTACCTTCACCCCAAGTAAGACACAATTAGAGTAGAAGAGTTTGAAAATCCGTGAATGCATATCTGGGGTGGAAACAGTACTAAGAAACAAATAAGTATTTCAGGTGGATGAATATTTCTGAGAATAATCTTGTGAAAAGTTGATTATAAATCCACAACATAAATATGAATGAATTTAGGAAGTGTGTAATAAGACACATATTTCATGTTTTGAAAAATCTTTTTTTTTTATAATAAAGTATATTTTTATTTCAGTCACACTTTTTTTTTCTTTTTTTTTTCCCTTTATTATTATTATTTTTTTTAAATTAATTTTTATTGTAGGTTGTTCAAAACATTACATAGTTCTTGATATATCATATTTCACACTTTGATTCAAGTGGGATATGAACTCCCATTTTTACCCCATATACAGATTGCAGAATCACTTCAGTTGCACAACCATTGTTTTACATATTGCCATTCTGGAGTCTGTTGTATTCTGCTGCCTTTCCCATCCTCCACTATCCCCCCTCCCCCCTCCCCTCCCCTCTTCTCTCTCTACCCCCTCTACTGTAATTCATTTCTCCCCATTATATTTTCCCTCCTTTCCCCTCACTTCCTCTTGTATGTAATTTTGTATACCCCTGAGGGTCTCCTTCCATTTACATGCAATTTACCTTCTCTCTCCCTTTCCCTCCCACCTCTCATCCCTGTTTAATGTTAATCTTCTTCTCATGCTCTTCTTCCCTACTCTGTTCTTAGTTACTCTCCTTATATCAAAGCAGACATTTGGCATTTGTTTTTAAGGGATTGGCTAGCTTCACTTAGCATAATCTGCTCTAATGCCATCCATTTCCCTCCAAATTCTATGATTTTGTCATTTCTTAATGCAGAGTAATACTCCATTGTGTATAAATGCCACATTTTTTTTATCCATTCGTCTATTGAAGGGCATCTAGGTTGGTTCCACAGTCTTGCTATTGTGAATTGTGCTGCTATGAACATGGATGTAGCAGTGTCCCTATAGTGTGCTCTTTTTAGGTCTTTAGGGAATAGACCGAGTAGTGGAATAGCTGGATCAAATGGTGGTTCCATTCCGAGCTTTCCAAGAAATCTCCATACTGCTTTCCATATTGGCCGCACCAATTTGCAGTCCCACCAGCAATGTACAAGAGTACCCTTTTCCCCACATCCTCGCCAGCACTTGTTGCTGTTTGACTTCCTAATGGCTGCCAATCTTACTGGAGTGAGATTGTATCTTAGGGTGGTTTTGATTTGCATTTCTCTGACTGCTAGAGATGGTGAGCATTTTTTCATATACTTGTTGATTGATTGTATGTCCTCCTCTGAGAAATTTCTGTTCAGGTCCTTGGCCCATTTGTTGATTGGGTTATTTGTTATCTCATTGTCTAATTTTTTTAGTTCTTTGTATATTCTGGATATTAGGGCTCTGTCTGAAGTGTGAGGAGTAAAGATTTGTTCCCAGGACGTAGGCTCCCTATTTACCTCTCTTATTGTTTCTTTTGCTGAGAAAAAACTTTTTAGTTTTAGTAAGTCCCATTTGTTGATTCTAGTTATTAACTGTTGTGCTATGGGTGTCCTATTGAGGAATTTGGAGCCCGACCCCACAGTATGTAGATCATAGCCAACTTTTTCTTCTATCAGACGCCATGTCTCTGATTTGATATCAAGTTCCTTGATCCACTTTGAGTTAACTTTTGTGCATGGCGAGAGAAAGGGATTCAGTTTCATTTTGTTGCATATGGATTTCCAGTTTTCCCAACACCATTTGTTGAAGATGCTATCCTTCTTCCATTTCATGCTTTTAGCCCCTTTATCAAATATAAGACAGTTGTAGTTTTGTGGATTGGTTTCTGTGTCCTCTATTCTGTACCATTGGTCCACCTGCCTGTTTTGGTACCAGTACCATGCTGTTTTTGTTACTATTGCTTTGTAGTATAGTTTGAAGTCTGGTATAGCTATACCGCCTGATTCACATTTCCTGCTTAGAATTGTTTTTGCTATTCTGGGTCTTTTATTTTTCCACATGAATTTCATGATTGCTTTCTCTATTTCTACAAGAAATGCCGTTGGGATTTTGATTGGCATTGCATTAAACCTATAGAGAACTTTTGGTAATATCGCCATTTTGATGATGTTACTTCTACCTATCCATGAACAGGGTATATTTTTCCATCTTCTAAGATCTTCTTCTATTTCTCTCTTTAGGGTTCTGTAGTTTTCATTGTATAAGTCTTTCACCTCTTTTGTTAGGTTGATTCCCAAGTATTTTATTTTCTTTGAGGATATTGTGAATGGGGTGGTTGTCCTCATTTCCATTTCAGAGGATTTGTTGCTGATATACAGGAATGCCTTTGATTTATGTGTGTTGATTTTATAGCCTGCCACTTTGCTGAATTCATTTATTAGCTCTAATAGTTTCTTTGTAGACCCTTTTGGGTCTGCTAGGTATAGAATCATGTCATCTGCAAATAGTGATAATTTGAGTTCTTCTTTTCCTATTTTTATGCCTTTAATTTCTTTCGTCTGTCTAATTGCTCTGGCCAGTGATTCGAGAACTATGTTGAACAGAAGTGGTGAGAGAGGGCATCCCTGTCTTGTTCCAGATTTTAGAGGGAATGCCTTCAGTTTTTCTCCATTCAGAATGATGCTAGCCTGAGGCTTAGCATAGATTGCTTTTACAATGTTGAGGTATGTTCCTGTTATCCCTAGTTTTTCTAGAGTTTTGAACATAAAGGGATGCTGTACTTTGTCGAATGCTTTTTCCGCATCTATCGAGATGACCATATGGTTCTTATTTTTAAGCCTGTTGATGTGGTGAATAACATTTATTGATTTCCGTATATTGAACCAACCTTGCATCCCAGGGATAAATCCTACCTGATCATGGTGCACAATTTTTTTGATATGTTTTTGTATCCGGTTCGCCAGAAGTTTATTGAGGATTTTTGCATCTAGGTTCATTAGAGATATTGGTCTGTAGTTTTCTTTCTTTGAAGTGTCTTTGTCTGGTTTAGGAATCAGGGTGATGTTGGCCTCATAGAATGAATTTGGAAGTTCTCCCTCTTTTTCTATTTCCTGAAATAGCTTGAAAAGTATTGGTGTTAATTCCTCTTTAAAGGTTTTGAAAAACTCTGCTGTATACCCATCCGGTCCTGGGCTTTTCTTAGTTGGTAGTCTTTTGATGGTATCTTCTATTTCCTCAATTGATATTGGTCTGTTTAGGTTGTCAATATCCTCCTGACTCAATCTGGGCAAATCATATGACTTAAGAAATTTATCGATGCCTTCACTATCTTCTATTTTATTGGAGTATAAGGATTCAAAATAATTTCTGATAATCTTCTGTATTTCTGAAGTGTCTGTTGTGATATTGCCTTTTTCATCCCGTATGCTGGTAATTTGAGTTCTCTCTCTTCTTCTCTTTGTTAGCGTGGCTAAGGGTCTGTCGATTTTATTTATTTTTTCAAAGAACCAACTTTTAGTTTTGTCAATTTTTTCAATTGTTTCTTTCGTTTCGATTTCATTAATTTCAGCTCTGATTTTAATTATTTCTTGTCTTCTACTTATTTTGCTGTTGTTTTGCTCTTCTTTTTCTAGGATTTTGAGTTGAAGTATTAGATCATTTATTTGTTGGTTTTTTCTTTTTTTAAGGAATGAACTCCAAGCAATGAATTTTCCTCTTAGAACTGCTTTCAATGTGTCCCATAGATTCCGATATGTTGTGTCTGTGTTTTCATTTATCTCTAAGAATTTTTTAATTTCCTCCTTGATGTCTTCTATAACCCATTGATCATTCAGTAACCTATTGTTCATTCTCCAAGTGATGCATGATTTTTCCTTACTTCTTTTATCGTTGATTTTCAATTTCATTCCATTATGATCAGATAATATGCATGGTATTATCTCTACTCCTTTATATTGTCTAATAGTTGCCCTGTGACATAATATATGATCTATTTTTGAGAAGGATCCATGTGCTGCTGAGAAAAAAGTGTAACTGCTTGATGTTGGGTGGTATATTCTATATATGTCAATTAAGTCTAGGTTATTAATTGTGTTATTGAGCTCTATAGTTTCCTTATTCAACTTTTGTTTGGAAGATCTGTCCAGTGGTGAGAGAGGTGTGTTGAAGTCTCCCATGATTATTGTATGGTGGTCTATTAGACTCTTGAACTTGAGAAGAGTTTGTTTGATGAACATAGCTGCACCATTGTTTGGGGCATATATATTTATGATTGTTATGTCTTGTTGGTGTATGGTTCCCTTGAGAAGTATGTAGTGTCCCTCTTCATCCCTTTTGATTAACTTTGGCTTGAAATCTATTTTATTTGAAATGAGTATGGACACTCCTGCTTGTTTCCGAAGTCCATATGAGTGATATGATTTTTCCCAACCTTTCACCTTCAGTCTATGTATGTCTTTTCCTATCAAATGCGTCTCCTGAAGGCAGCATATTGTTGGATCTTGTTTAGTGATCCATTCTGCCAGCCTGTGTCTCTTAATTGGTGAGTTTAAGCCATTAACATTTAGAGTTATTATTGAGATATGGGTTGTTCTTCCAGCCATATTTGTTTATTTATGTTACTAAACATGGTTTGTTTTCCTCTTTGATTATTCCCCCCCACCTTTACTGTACTACCTCCCGCTGTTGGTTTTCATTGATATTTTCCATTTCCTCTTCCTGTAATATTTTGCCGAGGATGTTTTGAAGAGCTGGTTTTCTAGCTGCAAATTCTTTTAACTTTTGTTTATCATGGAAGGTTTTAATTTCATCTTCCATCCTGAAGCTTAATTTCGCGGGATACACAATTCTTGGTTGGAACCCCTTTTCTTTCAGTGTTTGAAATATGTTATTCCAGGATCTTCTAGCTTTCAGAGTCTGTGTTGAAAGATCAGCTGTTATCCTGATTGGTTTACCCCTAAATGTAATCTGCTTCCTTTCTCTTGTAGCTTTTAAAATTCTCTCCTTATTCTGTATGTTGGGCATCTTCATTATAATGTGTCTAGGTGTGGATCTCTTATGATTTTGCACATTCGGCGTCCTGTAGGCTTCTAGGATTTGGGATTCTGTCTCATTCTTCAAGTCTGGGAAGTTTTCTCGTATTATTTCTTTGAATAGATTGCTCATTCCTTTGGTTTGGACCTCAATACCTTCCTGTATCCCCATGACCCTTAAGTTGGGTCTCTTTATGTTATCCCATATTTCTTGAATGTTCTGCTCATGGTTTCTTAACAGCTTTGCTGAGCTGTCTATGTTCTTCTCCAGTTGAAATACTTTGTCTTCATTGTCTGATGTTCTATCTTCTAAGTGTTCTACTCTGCTGGTAGTATTCTCAATTGAGTTTTTAAGTCGGTTTATTGTTTCCTGCATTTCCAGGATTTCTGTTTGTTTGTTTTTTATAACCTCTATCTCCCTGTATAATTGATCTTTTGCTTCTTGGATTTGTTTATGTAATTTATTGTCGAAGTGGTCGAAGTGGTCTTTCATTGACTGATTTTGCTGTCTAATGTCTTCCTTGAGACTCCAGATCATCTGAAGCATGTATATCCTGAATTCTTTATCTGACATTCCATCTGCTGCAGATATTACCTCTTCTAAAGTTGAGTTGACCTGCATTGCTTGTGGTCCTTTCTTTCCTTGTCTTTTCATACTGATCGCGTTTCTTTCTGCTTGGTGAAACTGTTGTGTTATTGATTCTTCCCCCTATATATTAATATTGCTCTTGTATAGCTGCAAAGTCTCCCTCGCAGGCTTTGGCGGTGGCTCTGCCCCTCCTCCGATTGAGGCAATGTGCCTTCCACGCCAGGAGGCCGCTGTACCTGTACTTTCGATGGGCCTGTTCTTTCGGTGGTCACAGGTCCGCCTACCTTGCAGGCGTGAGCAGCGGCTTTGCCCCTCCGCTGGCCACTAGGCCTGTTCTGTCTGTCGGTTGCAGATCTGTCTACCTAAAAGGCGCTGGTGGCGGCTCTGCCCCTCCCCCGACCGGGGCGATGTATCTGGCGGGCCACTGGGCCTGTTTTGTCGGTGGTCACGGTTCCGCCTACCTTGCACACGCGTGGAGCAGCTGTTTCATTAGTGCCTGGGCACACTCTCCTTGTTTGCCTCCCTCAGGCCCTACGTTTGTAGAGCTTGGGGCTGAGAACCCCCAGCAAATTTGCTTACCTTCTGGTAGCCACGCCCCCGTATCTGGTGCAAGAGACCTCAGTTGTCAGCACTGGTGGGAGCCGTAGCTGGGAGACCCGCGCCGCGCGGCTCCCGCCGGCTCCTGCTTCAGCACCGCCTCAGCTCCCGCCGGTTCCCGTGCCGCTGCCGCGGTTCCCGCCAGCTCCGGCCGGCTCCCTCGCCGCTCCTGCTAATTTAGAGTCAGCTGGGAAGGAATCTCTTTGGCCGATCTTTGGTGACTTCCCCTCTCTGCTATGGCGGGCCCCTGGCTCCTTGCAGGAGTGACCGAAAGGAGAGGTGGAACTGGCTTGTCTCTGGTCTGACACAATCTCTGGTTTTAGATCCCAGTTCGCTAATTCATAGAGGCTTGGTTAGATTTCCTTCCCATCCTCTCAAGGGGGGGAGCCCTTTCCTGGGTGGGCAGGGCCGTTAGCAGAGCCGGAAGGGCACGTGCCTTCTGTCGGGCCAGGCGGGGACCCTTCTGGCTGCGCTGGGCCACCGGGGGCGCCCACAGAGCCAGGCAGATGGCGCCCGCGTGGCTAAGAGCCGGGCGGGGTGACCCTTCACAGAGCGGGCGGGCCGCCAGGAGTGCCGGGATGGTGGGAGCTGTCTGCCGGCCGGGCAGGGACCCTTCTCGACGAGCAGGGCCGCTGGGGGCGCTTGTAAAGCCGGGCGGCTGCAGCCTCGTGGCTAAGAACCAGGCGGGCGGGGTGGCTGTTTGCAGAGCAAGAGCGGAATGGCGGGAGCTGTCTGCCGGCAGGGCGGGGACCCTTCTCGCAGAGCAGGACCACCGGGGGCGCTTGTAAAGCCGGGTGGCTGCAGCCGCGTGGCTAAGACCCAGGCGGGCGGGGTGGCTGTTTGCAGGGCAAGAGCGGGACCGCCAGGGTAGCCGGGATGGCGGAAACTGTCTGTTGGCCGGGCAGGAACCCTTCTCACTGAGCAGGGCCGCCGGGGGCGCTTGTAAAGCCGGGCGGCTGCAGCCTCGTGTCTAAGAACCAGGCGGGCGGGGTGGCTGTTTGCAGAGCAAGAGCGGAATGGCGAGAGCTGTCTGCCGGCAGGGCGGGGACCCTTCTCGCCGAGCAGGGCCGCCGGGGGCGCTTGCAAAGCCAGGTGGCTGCAGCCACGTGGCTAAGACCCAGGCGGGCGGGGTGGCTGTTTGCAGGGCGAGAGCGGGGCCGCCAAGGTAGCCGGGATGGTGGAAACTGTCTGTCGGCCAGGCAGGGACCCTTCTCGACGAGCAGGGCCGCCGGGGGTGCTTGTAAAGCCGGGCGACTGCAGCCTCGTGGCTAAGAACCAGGCGGGCGGGGTGGCTGTTTGCAGAGCAAGAGCGGGATGGCTGGAGCTGTCTGCCGGCCTGGCGGGGACCCTTCTCGCCGAGCAGGGCCCCGGGGGCGCTTGTAAAGCCGGGTGGCTGCAGCCGCGTGGCTAAGACCCAGGCGGGCGGGGTGGCTGTTTGCAGGGCAAGAGCGGGACCGCCAGGGTAGCCAGGATGGCGGAAGCTGTCTGTCGGCCGGGCAGGGACCCTTCTCACTCTTGAAACATCTTGAGAGTGTATTTATATATATATATTTATATACACAAACAGAGAGAGACATTAAAAATTGCAATATATATGCCAAACGAAATTCACCATGGAATGTATATCATCCACAGATCCAAATATATTCATTTTACTGAACATTGATTTATGTATAATGTTGTTCAACTAGGAAGCTCACTCACATTTGAATTAAATGTTTAAGCAGCATTTAGGAGGAGTGATCTCTTCTTCCAATTTGTATCTGCCAAGTCAGCCACCTCACAAGAATGTACGTGTGGTACCAGGTAGGATTCTTTATGTGCATATAAAAATACATGTGCTGAATAGGCTACAGAGAAAGGGGGACAGGAATTCACTTATTTGTTAACTTTGAAAACTCATGGAGAACTATTTCAACAAATAATTGACTAGATTTATAACTGCTACACTATACCATGCAAAAGGCAACTCCAACTATAAAACATACCTCCTCTAAACTGCCTGTATTTCTATTCTGTTTGTGTTATTGTTCTCCATCATATTAGGATTAGTAGTCAGAGTCTAATAGGGTATATGTTAGTTTCAGGGATTCAGCATTTCTAATGGAAAATAGGAAATTGAATCCAATGTGTATGCAAATATGTGCTACACAAAAATCTTCCCACTTTCATCCAGAACAATGCCTTGACATTACATTCTCCTCAAGTAAGACACAATTAGAGGATAAGAGTTAGAAAATCTGTGAATATATATCTGGAATGGAATTACTCAGGAGTTTACAACTTTGGAGGTGGTAGAGAAGATTCTAAAAGTAAGGGACAGGGTAAACATTCCACAAACATGCAGCTCTGCTGGCCTAAATACTTTCTGAGAAACTGCCTCTAAGGGTGGGCACTTGAAATATTTGATGTTCTGAGGAGATTTAGTTCCTTTGTAGAGAGACCATCAAAGCTGGGTCTGCATCTATGTTACTTGGAGGACATGGTTTCTTATTATCCAATGAACATGAGGCAGCAGTGCTGAATTCTCTCTTTGTAGGTAAACTATGGACACTGGGGTCTAAGTGTTTTTCAGTGTGGACTGTGAAGCCAATTGGTCATCCTCCACTTTTCGTGGTGTTTCTCGCTGCTCCACTGGGAGTTTGGTATTTGCTTCAAGAAATACAAGGAGTTAAAATGGGACAGAGTGGTGGAGGGAGTTCTTTAAGGTGTGGTGAGTCAGGGTCTTCAGGAGAATGCACCAACCAAGGTTCTATCCCACGTAGATTGCCCCCTTGTGAATAGCAATATGATTCTGAACATTGCAGTGAATCCTCTCCATATAACAAGATGCCTTTACATATATTGGTCTGCTGGCTGCACCATGTCAGTTCCAAGCCATTTGGAAGCCAATGGCTGATCCACATGGCCACAACACAGATGTTTTATCACACAATTGCATACCACTGCTCTAGGCCAACTACTCACCAGGCTCCAACTTACTGGCATATCTGTTCTACACCATTTTCATGAAACAAAGTCAATCAAGGCAGTGTCTGGTATACTCAGGATCAGAAACAAGACATCCAAAGTTTTTCCAGTGCCAGATGAACATGAAAATATCAAAAATTTCACGGTAATTTTCTAGCCATTTTTCACGGATGAAGTTTGCGGCTCTGAGGGCTTCAATTAATTCAGGAACCATTAAATGGTGAAGAAGCTAATTTCAATGAAAGCACTGGAGCACTCTCACAGGCATGGTTTCCCTAAGGGTGGTCAAAATGTCACATGAAGCCAGGCCCATTGAGATCTACAATGTGAGGTTCTTGTGTGTTTTAAACTCAAATATGGCTGCCAAGTCTTTAAGAAAAATTGTATGTAATATCCGGGCTGAAATTCCCAGTGTTCTGTGGAAATCCAACCTGGGCCTAGATCTCAGGTTCCAAGGGCGACTCTCATGTGTGGCCTCCTAAAATCCCAACACAATTCATGGCAATACTTCTCTGAGGTCAGTTAAAGATTCAGTCTCTAAGGGGAATCACACCAGAGTTCAAGCCCCGTGGAACAGTCATCTCTTCCAACCGCCACACAAATGACCACAATTAAAACCAAAACACTCCCACATGGTCCTCATCTTCTTCCATATAGACACTCCTTATAACGTCTGGCTGGAGTTTTCAATGAGGTCCACAGCCCAAGTCAGTGTCCAAATTAAGGTCCTGTTCCCCTCATTTGTCTAACATCAAGGTGTCCTGGACACACTTCCTGTAAACCAGGAGTGATCAAATAGGCCTGCCATTAATACTGCTCGGCTTTTTCAATTTGAGGCCTTCTGACTCTGTGGTTTAGATTCTTTATGTGAATTTGAGTCATGAGAAAACCCAAGCCCCTCTTCAGAGATTTGAAGAACTCATTTGGCCCAAAGGATTCCTATTCTCCCTTGATGGAATTCAGGATCCTAACAGAGGAAGGTAAAAGAATTCATTCACAATGAGTGAATATTTGCCATTTTGGTTTTGGATGGACATATGGGATCTTTCTTTTGATCCATCAGGTGCTAAGAATCTACGCCACTGCCTCACACAGGGCCAAGAGGCTGATTCAGACACATCCTTTTCCAAAGCAATTAAGCAAAGAGCCACAGGTGATGCCCATTCATTTCCATTTGAAAACTGTTTTCTTCAGGGTTCACAAAGGTGTGGACTGAGGCAAAGACCTTCCTGACACTCAGAGCAACAGAAAAATAGGTAAGCAAAAGGCCCAAAGCAGGGTTTCTCTACTGAGACTTTCTTTGTCACACTGATATCCTAGTTTTCTGAGATGCTTGCTATTCCATTCAGCTATCCATTACATGGACATGTCACAGAGCTTGGAGGTGGTACATATCTTGGACAGAAAACCATGAGCCTGCTCTGAAGAGTGGCAGAATTCGGGAAGAAAACAGGAACTCCGGAAGATAGTAGGTGTTGCTCGTCCCTAAAGCAACCTGCAGTCCACTCATAAATTGGGCAGGATGAATGTTGGCAAGCTTTCTACTATACAGGACACATCCATTGATGCATTATCTTTTATAATGTCTACAACCACGGACACAGTGGGATACACAGGCATACAAACAATCGCCTTGTCAAATGACTTACTATAAACAGTCCACTCCAAAACAAACAAACCGCCTTTCTTACCTATTCTCAGAACATGAGACTAAACCACAAAATCACAACCACACCCACAACGACACCTCCTTTATTCAAGTAGGTCTGTGACTAATTGGAATGTACTCTGACTGATGGGCCATACTATGTTTCCTTGAAATGGCCTGTCCTTCTCAGATCTGGTCTCCTTGACCAACACTGTGAAGTTTTCAGGAGCCAGTGGTGAGCCACTACCTGCTTTCTCAGGAAATTCCCCTTTTCAGAGCTCTCCTGGCATTTGGCAATCCTCACATCAGTAGGTACCAAGGAAGACTTACTCTGTCCTTGGTTATTCCAAACAACTGAGCCCACTGGGAAAGAAACTGGGACTGACTCTGGGTGCCTGGCTTCCTGGATCCCAAGTTCAGAGAGATCCGTCATCAAGGAAGAGAGGTAGGTCACTTCATTCAGGAACTGAATGAGGTTACTGCCGTGGCAACCATTTTGTCCTAAAAATTGCTTTCAAGGGTCCCATGAGATGGAGGCTGCCCCTACTTCCTGTGACACTTTCACAAGTTAGATTGGTATATCAACTATTGGCACCTGGGAACAGCTCTCCACACAGGCCTGGTTTGGTCCATCTTCTCTACATTAAGAAGAGAGAAGCTGATTCAGACACAACCCTTCATCCTGACCAGGTTGTTTTCCATGGAGGATGACTTTTGCTCTCTTAGGTCCTCCATAGCTGCTTACAACTTCTCCAGGAATCATTTCTGCATGGACCTTTGAGTTTCTCAGCATGTGGAAGATCCCCTATATTCCTGTATTGTAAGACCAACTCTATCCCTGCTCTTCTGTAAAGTTAAATTGACTGAACAGTGTATGGTTAGGTTAACTAACAGGTTCGATTTGGATTATTAATCTTTCTGCGCGATGAATAATGGTATTGGGAAACTGCGATATTTACAAGAATATATAGGTGAAATATAAGTATGAAAACAGAAATCTAGCTAAGATAAGAAGCCCAAAAGGGCATTGGGCCCTTGATTGGGATACGTAGCTTTGAATTATGTTCTGCACTGATGTGTCAGGTAAATTGATATACAATGGCTTAGGTCCTTGTACCATGGATGATTAAATGTAGAAGAGAACTTCCAGTCAAAAGGGATAGTCGGTAGGATTCGGAAGATTCTCAGTAGGTTTAGAAAGAAGAGTGAGTATAGGATTTGGACCAAATGTTGTTTAGCAATAGGTTTTCCGGTAGACAGTGAATGTTAATGTCAGCACAAGTGAAGAGACTGTCACAATGATGAACTGGGGAAAATAGTTAGGAAAGCTGATATCAATAGAGACATTACGAAATCAGGCAAAGTATAAAGTGAGTGATAGGATTAGATATTTTCAACAGAGTTGAGTTTGAATATATAATCTAAGAAAGAAACAAATATGTAGTGACCAATAGGATTGACATTTGACAGCATTAGGCAACCTGGACATGGATGTTTAGTAATCCATGCTCACTTTTCATTTAATCTTTGCTACAATCTTAAGTGTGACCTTTGCTTTTTTTGTCCAGAATATTACTGTGATAAAACGTACATGTAGATCAGGTGACATGACTCTTTCTTCCACCATTTCTGGCAGCAACATATTCAAGACGTATAAATTAGTAATGGGGGTAAAAAGAGGTGTACCCTTTGTCTGTGCATATAGAGATACTGCATGAATAGACCATACTGTGAATAAATAATATATCTGGTTCTGACTTTAAATAATGGATTGAAATTATATCTGAAAAAATACAGGAAATCTTATATTGACATACAAACATTCATTCAAACCAGTCATATATCTAATGGCCACATTAAGGTTATGGTTTATCATGAAGGGTGTGTGAGTTTTGCTTCAAAAGTGATTATGGAAATCGAAAATAATGTGTTTGGAAAGAAGTCTCATGAAAAGACCAGTCAAGAAACCTGGAGGAATACATGTTTCATGAAGCAGGAAGTGATTGTGAAACAAATGCGTATAAATTTGTGAACTTGTGGATGAAGTATATATTTCCTATGATTTGTAAAAAATGAAGAAATAGTAATGTACCAGTGTTGAATGAAAATAAACGTCAGAATACACATCATGTCCCATACGAATCTACTTGATTGATGTTAATCTGGGTCAGTTACTGTACAAATATTAGGATTTGTAAGCACCATTTACTGAAGTTAGTTTCCAGAACTATGAAACAAATGTGTATTTCAGGTGGATGAATATTTCTGAGAATAATTTTGTGAAAAGTTTATTATAAATCCACATTTTTGAACATGGATGAACTTAGGGAGTGTATTTAAGAAACATATATTTCATATTTTAAAAATCAGGACAGTGTATATATATTCATAATTATATATATGTGTATATACATATATATGTATATATATATATATATATATATATATATATATATATATATATATACACACACAAAAAAAAAAAAAACACACACACAAACACACATTACAATGTAGGAATATATATGCCAATCGAAGTTCATCATAAAATATATAGCATCCACAGATGCAAAAATATTTATTTTACTGAACAAGGATTTATGTATAATGTTGTTCTACTAGAAAGCTCACCCATAGTTTGAATTTTCACTTCCAACAGCGTTTAGAGGAGTGATCTCTTCTCACAAGTTGTATCTGCCAAGTCAGTCACCTCACAAAAATGAACGTGTGATACCAGGTAGAATTCTATATAAGCATATAAAAATAAATGTGCTGTATAGGCTACAGAGAAAGGGAGAGGAATTTACATATTTGTTAACTTTAACAACACATGGAGAACTATTTCAATTAAAAATTGACTAGATTTATAACACCTACCATTTATCATGCAAATGGCAAGTATAACTATACCCAATGTCTCCTCTAAACTGCTTGTATTTCTATTATGTTTGGGTTGTTTTTCTCCATCATGTTTGCATTAGTAGACAGAGTATAGTAGGGTATGGGTTATTGTCAGGGATTCAGTATATTCAATGGAATATAGGAAAATGAATCGAATGTGAATAAAATATATGCTACAAAATTATCTTCCCACTCTCATCCAGAACAATGCCTTTACATTACCTTCACCCCAAGTAAGACACAATTAGAGTAGAAGAGTTTGAAAATCCGTGAATGCATATCTGGGGTGGAAACAGTACTAAGAAACAAATAAGTATTTCAGGTGGATGAATATTTCTGAGAATAATCTTGTGAAAAGTTGATTATAAATCCACAACATAAATATGAATGAATTTAGGAAGTGTGTAATAAGACACATATTTCATGTTTTGAAAAATCTTGAGAGTGTATTTATATATATATATATATATATATATATATATATATATATATATATATACATATTTATATACACAAACAGAGAGAGACATTAAAAATTGCAATGTATATGCCAAACGAAATTCAGCATGAAATGTATATCATCCACAGATCCAAATATATTCATTTTACTGAACATTGATTTATGTATAATGTTGTTCAACTAGGAAGCTCACTCACATTTGAATTAAATGTTCAAGCAGCATTTAGGAGGAGTGATCTCTTCTTCCAATTTGTATCTGCCAAGTCAGCCACCTCACAAGAATGTACGTGTGGTACCAGGTAGGGTTCTATATGTGCATATAAAAATACGTGTGCTGAATAGGCTACAGAGAAAGGGGGACAGGAATTCACTTATTTGTTAACTTTGAAAACGCATGGAGAACTATTTCAACAAATAATTGACTAGATTTATAACTGCTACACTATACCATGCAAAAGGCAACTCCAACTATAAAACATACCTCCTCTAAACTGCCTGTATTTCTATTCTGTTTGTGTTATTGTTCTCCATCATATTAGGATTAGTAGTCAGAGTCTAATAGGGTATATGTTAGTTTCAGGGATTCAGCATTTCTAATGGAAAATAGGAAATTGAATCCAAAGTGTATGCAAATATGTGCTACACAAAAATCTTCCCACTTTCATCCAGAACAATGCCTTGACATTACATTCTCCTCAAGTAAGACACAATTAGAGGATAAGAGTTAGAAAATCTGTGAATATATATCTGGAATGGAGAATACTCAGGAGTTTACAACTTTGGAGGTGGTAGAGAAGATTCTAAAAGTAAGGGACAGGGTAAACATTCCACAAACATGCAGCTCTGCTGGCCTACATACTTTTTGAGAAACTGTCTCTAAGGGTGGGCACTTGAAATATTTGATGTTCTGAGGAGATTTAGTTCCTTTGTAGAGAGACCATCAAAGCTGGGTCTGCATCTATGTTACTTGGAGGACATGGTTTCTTATTATCCAATGAACATGAGGCAGCAGTGCTGAATTCTCTCTTTGTAGGTAAACTATGGACACTGGGGTCTAAGTGTCTTTCAGTGTGGACTGTGAAGCCAATTGGTCATCCTCCACTTTTCGTGGTGTTTCTCGCTGCTCCACTGGGTGTTTGGTATTTGCTTCAAGAAATACAAGGAGTTAAAATGGGACAGAGTGGTGGAGGGAGTTCTTTAAGGTGTGGTGAGTCAGGGTCTTCAGGAGAATGCACCAACCAAGGTTCTATCCCACGTAGATTGCCCCCTTGAGAATAGCAATATGATTCTGAACATTGCAGTGAATCCTCTCCATATAACAAGATGCCTTTACATATATGGGTCTGCTGGCTGCACCATGTCAGTCACAAGCCATTTGGAAGCCAATGGCTGATCCACATGGGCACAACACAGATGTTTTATCACACAATTGCATACCACTGCTCTAGGCCAACTACTCACCAGGCTCCAACTTACTGGCATATCTGTTCTACACCATTTTCATGAAACAAAGTCAATCAAGGCAGGGTCTGGTATACTCAGGATCAGAAACAGGACATCCAAAGTTTTTTCAGTGCCAGCTGAACATGAAAATATCAAAAATTTCATGGTAATTTTCTAGCCATTTTTCACGGATGAAGTTTGCGGCTCTGAGGGCTTCAATTAATTCAGGAACCATTAAATGGTGAAGAAGTTAATTTCAATGAAAGCACTGGAGCACTCTCACAGGCATGGTTTCCCTAAGGGTGGCCAAAATGTCACATGAAGCCAGGCCCATTGAGATCTACAATGTGAGGTCCATGTGTGTTTTAAACTCAAATATCCCTGCCAAGTCTTTAAGAAAAATTGTATGCAATATCCGGGCTGAAATTCCCAGTTTTCTGTGGAAATCCAACCTGGGCCTAGATCTCAGGTTCCAAGGGCGACTCTCATGTGTGGCCTCCTAAAATCCCAACACAATTCATGGCAATACTTCTCTGAGGTCAGTTAAAGAACTCAGTCTCTAAGGGGAATCACACCAGAGTTCAAGCCCCGTGGAACAGTCATCTCTTCCAACCGCCACACAAATGACCACAATTAAAACCAAAATACTCCCACATGGTCCTCATCTTCTTCCATATAGACACTCCTTATAACGTCTGGCTGGAGTTTTCAATGAGGTCCACATCCCAAGTCAGTGTCCAAATTAAGGTCCTGTTCCCCTCATTTGTCTAACATCAAGGTGGCCTGGACACACTTCCTGTAAACCAGGAGTGATCAAATAGGCCTGCCATTAATACTGCTCGGCTTTTTTAATTTGAGGCCTTCTGACTCTGTGGTTTAGATTCTTTATGTGAATTTGAGTCATGAGAAAACCCAAGCCCCTCTTCAGAGATTTGAAGAACTCATTTGGCCCAAAGGATTCCTATTCTCCCTTGATGGAATTCAGGATCCTAATAGAGGAAGGTAAAAGAATTCATTCACAATGAGTGAATATTTGCCATTTTGGTTTTGGATGGACATATGGGATCTTTCTTTTGATCCATCAGGTGCTAAGAATCTAAGCCACTGCCTCACACAGGGCCAAGAGGCTGATTCAGACACATCCTTTTCCAAAGCAATTAAGCAAAGAGCCACAGGTGATGCCCATTCATTTCCATTTGAAAACTGTTTTCTTCAGGGTTCACAAAGGTGTGGCCTGAGGCAAATACCTTCCTGACACTCAGAGCAACAGAAAAATAGGTAAGCAAAAGGCCCAGAGCAGGGTTTCTCTACTGAGACTTTCTTTGTCACACTGATATCTGAGTTTTCTGAGATGCTTGCTATTCCCTTCAGCTATCCATTATATGGCAATGTCACAGATCTTGGAGGTGGTACATATCTTGGACAGAAAACCATGAGCCTACTCTGAAGAGTGGCCAGAATTCAGGAAGAAAACAGGAACTCCGGAAGATAGTAGGTGTTGCCCGTCCCTAAAGCAACCTGCAGTCCACTCATAAATTGGGCAGGATGAATGTTGGCAAGCTTTCTACTAGGCAGGACACATCCATTGATGCATTATCTTTTATAATGTCTACAACCACGGACACAGTGGGATACACAGGCATACAAACAATCGCCTTGTCAAATGACTTACTATAAACAGTCCACTCCAAAACAAACAAACCGCCTTTCTTACCTATTCTCAGAACATGAGACTAAACCACAAAATCACAACCACACCCACAACGACACCTCCTTTATTCAAGTAGGTCTGTGACTAATTGGAATGTACTCTGACTGATGGGCCATACTATGTTTCCTTGAAATGGCCTGTCCTTCTCAGATCTGGTCGCCATGGCCAACACTGTGAAGTTTTCAGGAGCCAGTGGTGAGCCACTACCTGCTTTCTCAGGAAATTCCCCTTTTCAGAGCTCTCCTGGCATTTGGCAATCCTCACATCAGTAGGTACCAAGGAAGACTTACTCTGTCCTTGGTTATTCCAAACAACTGAGCCCACTGGGAAAGAAACTGGGACTGACTCTGGGTGCCTGGCTTCCTGGATCCCAAGTTCAGAGAAATCCGTCATCAAGGAAGAGAGGTAGGTCACTTCATTCAGGAACTGAATGAGGTTACCGCCGTGGCAACCACTTTGTCCTAACAATTGCTTTCAAGGGTCCCATGAGATGGAGGCTGCCCCTACTTCCTGTGACACTTTCACAAGTTAGATTGGTATATCAACCATTGGCACCTGGGAACAGCTCTCCACACAGGCCTTGTTTGGTCCATCTTCTCTACATTAAGAAGAGAGAAGCTGATTCAGACACAACCCTTCATCCTGACCAGGTTGTTTGCCATGGAGGATGACTTTTGGTCTCTTATTTCCTCCATAGCTGCTTACAACTTCTCCAGGAATCATTTCTGCATGGACCTTTGAGTTTCTCAGCATGTGGAAGATCCCCTATATTCCTGTATTTTAAGACCAACTCTATCGCTGCTCTTTTGTAAAGTTAAATTGACTGAACAGTGTATGGTTAGGTTAACTAACAGGTTCGATTTGGATTAGGAATCTTTCTGCGCGATGAATAATGGTATTGGGAAACTGCGATATTTACAAGAATATATAGGTGAAATATAAGTATGAAAACAGAAATCTAGCTAAGATATGAAGCCCAAAAGGGCATTGGGCCCTTGATTGGGATACGTAGCTTTGAATTATGTTCTGCACTGATGTGTCAGGTAAATTGATATACAATGGCTTAGGTCCTTGTACCATGGATGATTAAATGTAGAAGAGAATTTCCAGTCAAAAGGGATAGTCGGTAGGATTCGGAAGATTCTCAGTAGGTTTAGAAAGAAGAGTGAGTATAGGATTTGGACCAAATGTTGTTTAGCAATAGGGTTTCCGGTAGACAGTGAATGTTAATGTCAGCACAAGTGAAGAGACTGTCACAATGATGAACTGGGGAAAATAGTTAGGAAAGCTGATATCAATAGAGACATTACGAAATCAGGCAAAGTATAAAGTGAGTGATAGGATTAGATATTTTCAACAGGGTTGAGTTTGAATATATAATCTAAGAAAGAAACAAATATGTAGTGACCAATAGGATTGACATTTGACAGCATTTGGCTACCTGGACATGGATGTTTAGTAATCCATGCTCACTTTTCATTTAGTCTTTGCTACAATCTTAAGTGTGACCTTTGCTTTTTTTGTCCAGAATATTACTGTGATAAAACGTACATGTAGATCAGGTGACATGACTCTTTCTTCCACCATTTCTGGCAGCAACATATTCAAGACGTATAAATTAGTAATGGGGGTAAAAAGAGGTGTACCCTTTGTCTGTGCATATAGAGATACTGCATGAATAGACCATACTGTGAATAAATAATATATCTGGTTCTGACTTTAAATAATGGATTGAAATTATATCTGAAAAAAATACAGGAAATCTTATATTGACATACAAGCATTCATTCCAACCAGTGAAATATCTAATGGCCACATTAAGTTTATGGTTTATCATGAAGGGTGTGTGAGTTTTGCTTCAAAAGTGATTATGGAAATCGAAAATAATGTGTTTGGAAAGAAGTCTCATGAAAAGACCAGTCAAGAAACCTGGAGGAATACATGTTTTATGAAGCAGGAAGTGATTGTGAAACAAATGCGTATAAATTTGTGAACTTGTGGATGAAATATATATTTCCTATGATTTGTAAAAACTGAAGAAATAGTAATGTACCAGTGTTGAATGAAAATAAACGTCAGAATACACATCATGTCCCATACGAATCTACTTGATTGATGTTAATCTGGGTCAGTTACTGTACAAATATTAGGATTTGTAAGCACCATTTACTGAAGTTAGTTTTCAGAACTATGAAACAAATGTGTATTTCAGGTGGATGAATATTTCTGAGAATAATTTTGTAAAAAGTTTATTATAAATCCACATTTTTGAACATGGATGAACTTAGGGAGTGTATTTAAGAAACATATATTTCATATTTTAAAAATCAGGACAGTGTATATATATATATATATATATATATATATATATATATATATATATATTCATAATTATATATATGTGTATATACATATATATGTATATATATATATATATATATATATATATATATATATACACACACAAAAAAAAAAAAAACACACACAAACACACATTACAATGTAGGAATATATATGCCAATCGAAGTTCATCATAAAATATATAGCATCCACAGATGCAAAAATATTTATTTTACTGAACAAGGATTTATGTATAATGTTGTTCTACTAGAAAGCTCACCCATAGTTTGAATTTTCAGTTCCAACAGCGTTTAGAGGAGTGATCTCTTCTCACAAGTTGTATCTGCCAAGTCAGTCACCTCACAAAAATGAACGTGTGATACCAGGTAGAATTCTATATAAGCATATAAAAATAAATGTGCTGAATAGGCTACAGAGAAAGGGAGAGGAATTTACATATTTGTTAACTTTAACAACACATGGAGAACTATTTCAATTAAAAATTGACTAGATTTATAACACCTACCATTTATCATGCAAATGGCAAGTATAACTATACCCAATGCCTCCTCTAAACTGCTTGTATTTCTATTATGTTTGGGTTGTTTTTCTCCATCATGTTTGCATTAGTAGACAGAGTATAGTAGGGTATGGGTTATTGTCAGGGATTCAGTATATTCAATGGAATATAGGAAAATGAATCGAATGTGAATAAAATATATGCTACACAATTATCTTCCCACTCTCATCCAGAACAATGCCTTTACATTACCTTCACCCCAAGTAAGACACAATTAGAGTAGAAGAGTTTGAAAATCCGTGAATGCATATCTGGGGTGGAAACAGTACTAAGAAACAAATAAGTATTTCAGGTGGATGAATATTTCTGAGAATAATCTTGTGAAAAGTTGATTATAAATCCACAACATAAATATGAATGAATTTAGGAAGTGTGTAATAAGACACATATTTCATGTTTTGAAAAATCTTGAGAGTGTATTTATATATATATATATATATATATATATATATATATATATATATATATATATATACATATTTATATACACAAACAGAGAGAGACATTAAAAATTGCAATATATATGCCAAACGAAATTCAGCATGAAATGTATATCATCCACAGATCCAAATATATTCATTTTACTGAACATTGATTTATGTATAATGTTGTTCAACTAGGAAGCTCACTCACATTTGAATTAAATGTTCAAGCAGCATTTAGGAGGAGTGATCTCTTCTTCCAATTTGTATCTGCCAAGTCAGCCACCTCACAAGAATGTACGTGTGGTACCAGGTAGGGTTCTATATGTGCATATAAAAATACGTGTGCTGAATAGGCTACAGAGAAAGGGGGACAGGAATTCACTTATTTGTTAACTTTGAAAACGCATGGAGAACTATTTCAACAAATAATTGACTAGATTTATAACTGCTACACTATACCATGCAAAAGGCAACTCCAACTATAAAACATACCTCCTCTAAACTGCCTGTATTTCTATTCTGTTTGTGTTATTTTTCTCCATCATATTAGGATTAGTAGTCAGAGTCTAATAGGGTATATGTTAGTTTCAGGGATTCAGCATTTCTAATGGAAAATAGGAAATTGAATCCAATGTGTATGCAAATATGTGCTACACAAAAATCTTCCCACTTTCATCCAGAACAATGCCTTGACATTACATTCTCCTCAAGTAAGACACAATTAGAGGATAAGAGTTAGAAAATCTGTGAATATATATCTGGAATGGAGAATACTCAGGAGTTTACAACTTTGGAGGTGGTAGAGAAGATTCTAAAAGTAAGGGACAGGGTAAACATTCCACAAACATGCAGCTCTGCTGGCCTACATACTTTTTGAGAAACTGTCTCTAAGGGTGGGCACTTGAAATATTTGATGTTCTGAGGAGATTTAGTTCCTTTGTAGAGAGACCATCAAAGCTGGGTCTGCATCTATGTTACTTGGAGGACATGGTTTCTTATTATCCAATGAACATGAGGCAGCAGTGCTGAATTCTCTCTTTGTAGGTAAACTATGGACACTGGGGTCTAAGTGTCTTTCAGTGTGGACTGTGAAGCCAATTGGTCATCCTCCACTTTTCGTGGTGTTTCTCGCTGCTCCACTGGGTGTTTGGTATTTGCTTCAAGAAATACAAGGAGTTAAAATGGGACAGAGTGGTGGAGGGAGTTCTTTAAGGTGTGGTGAGTCAGGGTCTTCAGGAGAATGCACCAACCAAGGTTCTATCCCACGTAGATTGCCCCCTTGAGAATAGCAATATGATTCTGAACATTGCAGTGAATCCTCTCCATATAACAAGATGCCTTTACATATATGGGTCTGCTGGCTGCACCATGTCAGTCACAAGCCATTTGGAAGCCAATGGCTGATCCACATGGGCACAACACAGATGTTTTATCACACAATTGCATACCACTGCTCTAGGCCAACTACTCACCAGGCTCCAACTTACTGGCATATCTGTTCTACACCATTTTCATGAAACAAAGTCAATCAAGGCAGGGTCTGGTATACTCAGGATCAGAAACAGGACATCCAAAGTTTTTTCAGTGCCAGCTGAACATGAAAATATCAAAAATTTCATGGTAATTTTCTAGCCATTTTTCACGGATGAAGTTTGCGGCTCTGAGGGCTTCAATTAATTCAGGAACCATTAATGGTGAAGAAGTTAATTTCAATGAAAGCACTGGAGCACTCTCACAGGCATGGTTTCCCTAAGGGTGGCCAAAATGTCACATGAAGCCAGGCCCATTGAGATCTACAATGTGAGGTCCATGTGTGTTTTAAACTCAAATATCCCTGCCAAGTCTTTAAGAAAAATTGTATGCAATATCCGGGCTGAAATTCCCAGTTTTCTGTGGAAATCCAACCTGGGCCTAGATCTCAGGTTCCAAGGGCGACTCTCATGTGTGGCCTCCTAAAATCCCAACACAATTCATGGCAATACTTCTCTGAGGTCAGTTAAAGAACTCAGTCTCTAAGGGAATCACACCAGAGTTCAAGCCCCGTGGAACAGTCATCTCTTCCAACCGCCACACAAATGACCACAATTAAAACCAAAATACTCCCACATGGTCCTCATCTTCTTCCATATAGACACTCCTTATAACGTCTGGCTGGAGTTTTCAATGAGGTCCACATCCCAAGTCAGTGTCAAAATTAAGGTCCTGTTCCCCTCATTTGTCTAACATCAAGGTGGCCTGGACACACTTCCTGTAAACCAGGAGTGATCAAATAGGCCTGCCATTAATACTGCTCGGCTTTTTTAATTTGAGGCCTTCTGACTCTGTGGTTTAGATTCTTTATGTGAATTTGAGTCATGAGAAAACCCAAGCCCCTCTTCAGAGATTTGAAGAACTCATTTGGCCCAAAGGATTCCTATTCTCCCTTGATGGAATTCAGGATCCTAATAGAGGAAGGTAAAAGAATTCATTCACAATGAGTGAATATTTGCCATTTTGGTTTTGGATGGACATATGGGATCTTTCTTTTGATCCATCAGGTGCTAAGAATCTAAGCCACTGCCTCACACAGGGCCAAGAGGCTGATTCAGACACATCCTTTTCCAAAGCAATTAAGCAAAGAGCCACAGGTGATGCCCATTCATTTCCATTTGAAAACTGTTTTCTTCAGGGTTCACAAAGGTGTGGCCTGAGGCAAATACCTTCCTGACACTCAGAGCAACAGAAAAATAGGTAAGCAAAAGGCCCAGAGCAGGGTTTCTCTACTGAGACTTTCTTTGTCACACTGATATCTGAGTTTTCTGAGATGCTTGCTATTCCCTTCAGCTATCCATTATATGGCAATGTCACAGATCTTGGAGGTGGTACATATCTTGGACAGAAAACCATGAGCCTACTCTGAAGAGTGGCCAGAATTCAGGAAGAAAACAGGAACTCCGGAAGATAGTAGGTGTTGCCCGTCCCTAAAGCAACCTGCAGTCCACTCATAAATTGGGCAGGATGAATGTTGGCAAGCTTTCTACTAGGCAGGACACATCCATTGATGCATTATCTTTTATAATGTCTACAACCACGGACACAGTGGGATACACAGGCATACAAACAATCGCCTTGTCAAATGACTTACTATAAACAGTCCACTCCAAAACAAACAAACCGCCTTTCTTACCTATTCTCAGAACATGAGACTAAACCACAAAATCACAACCACACCCACAACGACACCTCCTTTATTCAAGTAGGTCTGTGACTAATTGGAATGTACTCTGACTGATGGGCCATACTATGTTTCCTTGAAATGGCCTGTCCTTCTCAGATCTGGTCGCCATGGCCAACACTGTGAAGTTTTCAGGAGCCAGTGGTGAGCCACTACCTGCTTTCTCAGGAAATTCCCCTTTTCAGAGCTCTCCTGGCATTTGGCAATCCTCACATCAGTAGGTACCAAGGAAGACTTACTCTGTCCTTGGTTATTCCAAACAACTGAGCCCACTGGGAAAGAAACTGGGACTGACTCTGGGTGCCTGGCTTCCTGGATCCCAAGTTCAGAGAAATCCGTCATCAAGGAAGAGAGGTAGGTCACTTCATTCAGGAACTGAATGAGGTTACCGCCGTGGCAACCACTTTGTCCTAACAATTGCTTTCAAGGGTCCCATGAGATGGAGGCTGCCCCTACTTCCTGTGACACTTTCACAAGTTAGATTGGTATATCAACCATTGGCACCTGGGAACAGCTCTCCACACAGGCCTTGTTTGGTCCATCTTCTCTACATTAAGAAGAGAGAAGCTGATTCAGACACAACCCTTCATCCTGACCAGGTTGTTTGCCATGGAGGATGACTTTTGGTCTCTTATTTCCTCCATAGCTGCTTACAACTTCTCCAGGAATCATTTCTGCATGGACCTTTGAGTTTCTCAGCATGTGGAAGATCCCCTATATTCCTGTATTTTAAGACCAACTCTATCGCTGCTCTTTTGTAAAGTTAAATTGACTGAACAGTGTATGGTTAGGTTAACTAACAGGTTCGATTTGGATTAGGAATCTTTCTGCGCGATGAATAATGGTATTGGGAAACTGCGATATTTACAAGAATATATAGGTGAAATATAAGTATGAAAACAGAAATCTAGCTAAGATATGAAGCCCAAAAGGGCATTGGGCCCTTGATTGGGATACGTAGCTTTGAATTATGTTCTGCACTGATGTGTCAGGTAAATTGATATACAATGGCTTAGGTCCTTGTACCATGGATGATTAAATGTAGAAGAGAATTTCCAGTCAAAAGGGATAGTCGGTAGGATTCGGAAGATTCTCAGTAGGTTTAGAAAGAAGAGTGAGTATAGGATTTGGACCAAATGTTGTTTAGCAATAGGGTTTCCGGTAGACAGTGAATGTTAATGTCAGCACAAGTGAAGAGACTGTCACAATGATGAACTGGGGAAAATAGTTAGGAAAGCTGATATCAATAGAGACATTACGAAATCAGGCAAAGTATAAAGTGAGTGATAGGATTAGATATTTTCAACAGGGTTGAGTTTGAATATATAATCTAAGAAAGAAACAAATATGTAGTGACCAATAGGATTGACATTTGACAGCATTTGGCTACCTGGACATGGATGTTTAGTAATCCATGCTCACTTTTCATTTAGTCTTTGCTACAATCTTAAGTGTGACCTTTGCTTTTTTTGTCCAGAATATTACTGTGATAAAACGTACATGTAGATCAGGTGACATGACTCTTTCTTCCACCATTTCTGGCAGCAACATATTCAAGACGTATAAATTAGTAATGGGGGTAAAAAGAGGTGTACCCTTTGTCTGTGCATATAGAGATACTGCATGAATAGACCATACTGTGAATAAATAATATATCTGGTTCTGACT